>NW_010403998.1:4406-23742 GCF_000710305.1 Buceros rhinoceros silvestris | reverse complement strand
GGGACAAGCTGGCTGGATGAGCTGAGGCAAATGGTGTGAGATTCAACATAGCCAAGTGCCAGGTCCTGCACTTGGGTCAAAACAACCCCCTGCAGCGCTACAGGCTTGGGGAAGAGTGGCTGGAAACTGCCCAATGGAAAAGGACCTGGGGGTGTTGGTTGACAGCGGCTGAATATGAGCCAGCAGTGTGCCCAGGTGGCCAAGAAGGCCAACGGCATCCTGGCTTGTATCAGAAATTGTGTAGCCATCAGGAGCAGGGAAGTGATTGTCCCCCTGTACTCAGCACTGGTGAGGCCACACCTTGAGTACTGTGTCCAGTTTTGGGCCCCTCACTTCAAGAAGGACGTTGAGGTGCTGGAGCAGGTTCAGAGAAGGGCAACGAAACTAGTGAAGGATTTAGAGAACTCATCTTATAAGGAGCAGCTGAGGGACCTGGTATTGTTTAGTCTGGAGAAGAGGAGGCTGAGGGGAGACCTTATTGCTCTCTACAACTACCTGAAAGGAGGTTGTGGGGAGATGGGGGTTGGTCTCTTCTCCCATGTAACAAGTGACAGGATGAGAGGAAATGGCCTTAAGTTGTGCCAGGGGAAATTTAGGTTGGGTATCAGGAAAAATTTCTTTACACAGAGGGTCATTAAGCATTGGAACGGGCTGCCCAGGGAGGTGGTGGAGTCCCCATCCCTGGAGGTGTTTTAAGAGGTGTGTGGATGTGGTGCTGAGGGACATGGTTTAGGGACCCTGGCAGTGCAGGGTGAACAATTGGACTCGATGATCTTAAAGGTCTCTTCCAACCAGGTGATTCTGTCTGATTCTGTCTGTGTTACTGTGGCATTTGCTTGCCCTCTCCGGTTGTGGTCTCCTTGTGATGTCTCCTTGTGACATCCACTGGATGTCAAATAGGTAAAACTCAGACTTCACAACTGTGGTTTCCAGTGATGAGTCCAGGAGCTCGTTGTTCATGTTCTCCAGTGCACCAGACCATGGATGTTAGATGAGTTTTAGTCTCAATGACATATATATATTGTTTGCTATTTGTTACAAAAATAACTGGCTGCCCCACGGATTGAAACAGCAGATGCCTCAAACCATCTTTATCTGCTGCGTGTAATTTAGCCCTCTGCTTTGAGAGGAGAGGATGGATTTGCTGTGATTTATTTTGTTATATGTGAATATGGAGAGGTTTTAGATTATGAGTTCAAAGACAAACTGTGTCACGGGGCACAAATATAATCTGCATAAAACTAGAGCACTGCAAAGCCACCCTCCTTTTATACTGCAGAGTTTGAGCAGCAGAGCATTTGGGATTTTTTGTGCTCACCTGAATTTTTGGCACTGAAGGTGGCTTAAACCGCAAGCAGATGTTGATGTCTGTAGAGAAGCAATTATAGTGGCCCAGGAGAGGCAGGGTGTTGGGCAGGCAGGAAGGGCTGGTGATGGTTCACGCATCTTCGCACTGACCACAGCCTTGGTCCCAGAGGGAAACATTAGTGCAAGAACTGCTCTGTTTCATAATGCGAAAAACATCCCTCAGGTAAACTCTGCAGGCTGAAAGTGCTGTATTCAGGGCTTCCCTGTGCTGAGGAGTTGGGTCAAAACAGGACTTTGCAAGACAAAATTGTAAATAGTCAGAGGCAACACATAAAGATTTTTTTTCTGTTGGGGCAGAGGATGCTGTATACCCTGGGACCCACTCCAGGAAAAAGAAGCTATGGGCACTTGGTATTTAATGGATAAAGTGTGTGCTTGAAAGAGCACTCTACTACTTCTTCTGCCTCCTGGCAGTGGGGTGTCCCAGCCTGAGGAGAGCGGACACAAATCAGTGGGATCCCCTCTGTGCTCAATAGTGTTCCTATGTACTGCACAAAACGGCAGGTTTGGGTGGGCAGCTACAGATGAGCTGAGTCTGCAGGCTCAGTCATTCATGCATGCACAGTCTTGCAGTACACAGAGGGGAGAAATGCCAGCATTAGTGAAAGCCTCTGTGCTCATTTTCACCATCTTTTTGACTGGTGTTCCTGTATAAAAGTTGGGAATGTTCCTACTGATAACCAAGGAGTGAAAAATTACAACACAGCTAGAAGCAAAACCTCTTTGCAGGGGTGTTGGTTTTCACCATCAAATGTGTTTGCAGCCATCATCACGATTAGGAATATCAAAGCCAGTTAGGTGTTAGTCTTATCCCAGCTTCCAGAACCATGAAAAAACAACATTTCTTCAGAAACAGGGAGAAAGAATGAACACTGGGTGAACAGTAGCAGTGAGGAGTGAGTTTATCAGCTAATCAAACAAGTAAGTCTTATTCAGAGTGTGGTGCTGCAAAAGACTTAGGGATGCCCTTAATTTGAAAGCTGGTTTTCTTTATAGAATTAGGTTTTTAATTATATGGAATCTCCATCTGCAAACCTCAGACCTTTTATTTGTCATGGACCTGTTCCAAAACCTATCTGAGTGTTTGGAAAGACTTCACCAGTCACGGTGACAGCTGAAACTGTCTTCGCAGTCACAGTTTACTAGCAAGACCAGAACTGTCCCTTGTGGTTATGTAAATAGTAAATGTTCAAACTGCGACAGAGCACTTCGAATGCCTCCTTTTGGACAAGGGATTTATTCCAGTTTTGTTGTTGCATTCAGGCTGAAGCAGCTGGAGGAAAACATCCACAAATCCCTGTTTTATTCTTCTTCCACAAGCAAAGCTTTACTGCCAAGTTATTAACAAGGGACCTCCAAAAAACAACCCGGGGGAGATCATTCCAACTTTTAGACTGCTTGGTCTGAGCCTTATTAACAAGGGGCTCCTGGAGAGCTTCCTCTGTTCTACCAGGGGATTTCGGCAGCCTGCGGGTCTAACTGTAAATTCTCTAGGAGATATTGCTCCTACTGTTTGTCTGGCCGTGCTTAATGCTGAACCTTTTACTGGGGCCCTCTGAAATTTTCCTCCCCACTGAGGTTTCTGGATGCATGAAGCCAGCGCAGGAAGCCTGCAGCACTAATGCCTAGATTGGTTTTTATTTATTGAAACAATTTATTATAATAGCAATAACAACCTTGGCCCTGGGCATTTCCTGGGGAATTAATGGCAGTCTGGGCTGATGCTCCCAGCAGATTGTTAGCCCTCAGGAAACAGGCTCCATAATTGTTGCTGGTTTGGTTGGAAAAACATAATAAAATGTGTTTCTAATTTTTGGCCAGTTTGAGCCCCTAGAAAATGGTGGCTTTTGTGTAGAGGGCTATAAAGAGCATATATCTTTTGTCTGCACATTTTACATCCAGGCTTGAATCAGTGACATTTTCATCAATGCTTTCAGTCCAGAAAGAGAAATACTGGGAAGGGGAAGGGAAACCTCAGCTCAAGTGATGGACTGGGTCCTGATGGAAAAAGGAGAAAAACGTAGCTCTGAGCTGTAATTCACAGCACAGGAAGAAAAGGTTACACTGGTGAAAATCCATGTATTAGCGGGTGTACACACACACACAGGAAAGCATATCAAACTTATCTTAACTCCTGCTACTGATGTCCCTACACTTTTACAGAGATGATTTTTTTAAATATAATGAATGTTTTGAAGAGCTTCAGTGTTGGCATCATGACTCTGAAACACTGTTGAGTTCTTGGAAGGTGCTGAGCATCCATTTGCTGAAGAGGATGCACCTTTTCAGTTTTTGCAAGAGGAACATGCAATGAGGAAGGCTCTCAAAATCAACTATCAGCCCCCCAAATCCAGGCTATTGCTGACTTGGCTGCTTCAACTGAGAAAAAGCAGACCCCATGGTTTTTAGCTTAGCTTGGTCTTTCTGCTGTGAAAAAAATGAGATATTGCTGCATGAGTGGATTTTACATATGATAAATGCCGAAACTGCAGTTGAACGTAGGGTTACAGCTCATTGAGGAAGTCCAGACAGTGTCTCAGATGCTGACAGAGTAGTTGTAGGAGCTCATAAACGCCACTGCAGCCCAAAGATTCAATTACAGCCATCGCACTGCCTGAAGGTCTATACGTACAAGCACAAGCAGGAGATGAAAAATGGTTGCTTAAGTAGCAACTGAGGTGCAGCTTTTTCATGAACTGGATACGGTAGCATGGAAGAAGGAGTGCGGAGGAGAAAGGGTAAGGAGGGCATGGACAGAAACAGGGGAAGAGAAACTGCATGTGTCTCTGTCTCAGGCTCCAATCCAGGTGTTTTTTATGAGTGGCTTTAAAAGAGCAAAAGGTGGAACTTATGCCACCAAATCAAGCCCATGTGTATGCAGGAACCTGGTGCTCAGGTGAGTGTGCCTGGCATCCTGCCAGCCAGGCAAAGCAGAGGCAGACTGGACCAAGCATCTTCCAGGACCAGCAGATCAGTCCTGCTCATTTGTGCTTCCCACACTCTGTGTCCCCTCCTCAGGCCGACTTGCAAAGAAAGCTTTGCAGTTTCTGTCCTGAGCTATACTGTGCATGGAGGCAGAAGCCGTATCAGGGTATGATTCCTCTTTTCCTGGTGTTTTCAAATCTCTGGAATTTCAGCCATTTCTTTACTGTTCACACAGCACTGGGGCAGCAGCTTTGCTACTACACAAGCAGGGCTGCAGTTTTAATTCGAGTTCTGCCCCTTGAGTTCAGAATTGCAGCTAACTTCACTGGAACCAGGACTTCACCCAGCCAGAACGTCACCAGAGCCATTGCCTTCATGCCTGCTCTGGTATCTTCTCTTTTGCCTTTGGATTTTCACTGTCTCACTTTTGACAAAATATCTTAGCTCAAAACCTCTGGCTTTGGTCTCACTTGACTTGCCAGCTACTGATGCATTTCTCTTTCTTTCGCTGCGCTTGTTGGATGCATCTGCTGCAGTTTTCTCCTGGTTTTGTAGTCTGTCTTCAGCCTGTTTTTTCCCCGTGCCATCCACACCAATCACTCTAGCAATGGCCTCTTGTTTTATTAGCCATGACATCTTCCTCCACCTTGGCTTGTCAGTCGTCTTTAAGATTCATTTGGTAGGAGAGAAGAGCACAAATGGTGTTTTGTCCCTATAACCGTTGCATAAGAATCTCCAGGCACTGAACTATGGGTTGCCTAGAACTGTGCACACATCAGTGTTTGGGCTCTGACTGCAGAATCAAAGAATAATTTAGGCTGGAAGGGGTCTCTGGGGTCACTTGGTCCAGCTCCCTGCTCAGAATATGGTTTACTTCAAATTTAGAGCCAGCTTTGAAGTTGGAGCAGTTGAGTTTTGAGTATCTCCAAATGGTTTCCAGTTCATCTTCTGCAAACTTTATTTTAAGGAAATCAGCTGGAGAGGGCAGTTTCTAAAAGCACTGTGGGGGAAGTGAAGATAAAGTGGAGCCTTTTAGTTACAGAGATCTATCGGGGCCCGATGTCAGGCTCTCAGCTGGTGGGAACTGTTACAGCTCCATCACTGACCTCAAGGGAATAAGACTCATCTGAGGAACTGACTTCTTCCTTGAACTCAGGACTCCCAACAGACAGACCAGAGTAAAGCTGGCCGTGACACTTCTGTTTGGTTCACCTTCACCCATTCAGGGAACCTATAAACTGAGATGATTCAGCCTAGGGGAACTGCAGTAGCATTTATCATAATTACACTTCTAAATAGTCCTATGAATGAAAAAAAAAGGTAGCGAATAGACAAGATGACCTAATTTAAAAGGCACTGTGGATCATTTGGAGTCTTGTTATATCACCTCTGAAACGTGGCTCTGCGGGATCCATCCGGGAGTGCACTGACTCCAGCTATGCTGGTGATGGACAGGCACACGTCTCAGTGGTCTGGGCAGAAAGGCCGCACACTTGCCTTAGATAAGCAAATGAAGCCTTTGAATAAATACTGTGAGTTTTCCCATGCTATAGGGCTTCCCATTTCAGCTGGGCCATAGCACAGAGAGTGTATAAAGCTTCACAATCGTCTTCATTCCTGGCACGATGATAATGGATGGACAGCAAGAGGCACTTAGCTGCTGTTGGGTGTGCAGCAGCCCGGTGTCAGCCCCGCTCGTGCAGCCACTGGAGTTCACGTTTCATTCTGCCGGCCTCGCCTCCCAGGCAACTCCAAGACATGACTGCAGCAAACCCACAATCTGCACGTGGGCAAAGGCCTTGGCAGCAAATTTGCTGTTTAAATCCTCTTTCCTAAATTTCCTGGGGGGAGGAGGCAAAGGAGGGCATAGAAGTAAAGCAGCCACTGGAAACTCTGCCCCTCCAGAGACTGTGGGTGTACATGCACAGAGGAGCTGTGTGTGTTTTGTTCTTTTAAGGGTTGTTCTTGACAATCATTTTCTTTTTCCCCTTTCAGAAAACCCCGAGCGGGCTGCTCTGTATTTTGTCTCTGGAGTGTGCATTGGACTCGTCTTGACCCTGCTGGCCCTGGTACTGAGGGTGTCCTGCCGAACTGACTGTAAACGCTCCTCCACAAAAAAACCTCCTCGGGAGCGGGAGAATGACAGCGACAGCAGCGACAGCGATGATGACTCAGACACCACTTCGGACCTGTCGGCCCGCAGGCACCGCAGGTTCGAGAGGACTTTGAACATGAACGTCTTCACTTCAGCAGAGGAGCTGGAGCGAGCTCAGCGGCTAGAGGAGCGGGAGCGCATCATCCGGGAGATCTGGATGAATGGCCAGCCGGACATCCCAGGGACCAGGAGCCTCAACCGCTACTACTAAGAGATGGGGAGTCCAGCTGTCCTGCCCTGCACCCTGCCGGGGCTCCTCCACACATGACAGAGGAGAAGGAGGGAAGGAGTATTAATGGGTGTCTCCCCGTTTCCTTTCAGGCATGCCACTGGAGCAGCGTGGATGGACAGCAATAAAGCTTTCCCCGCCTCCTTCACCCTGACATATTGCTGTCACCCCTCTTCAAGGACACTTTCTGGTTTCAGCAGAGGTGGTTGCCAGCTTCATTTCTTAGTACCAGGAAGGAAGGTGACAATTACAGTCCTCCCATGTGGGACATGGAATTTGGCACGCTGCGGTACAAGTGCTCCTCTCTTGGATGGGGAAGGAAGTTGTCCAGGGTTTGGTGTTCGTTTAGGATTTTTTGGTTTCCCTTTCCTGAGGATTGTGGGAGAATTGTGAACAAAGTGACAAATCTGGAAAGATGATTTGGGAGGAGAGGGGGAGGTGCATCCTGACCAATTGTCTTGTGATTTCAGAAGCCATGAGATTAACCTAATTAAAACCCAACGGCAAATATGACTTGTTAAGAACTGGGGGATGGGGGGAGGGGGATTCTTCCATCGTGAAATCATCTCGGTGCTTGGATGTTTGCCATAGTGTATTCAGTTATTTATGGCTGTCTTTTCATCTTCCTTTTCAATGGGAACATTTATTTTTTTTTTTTACTGACACCTCAGGGATAAAATCCTTTTTTTTTTATTTTTTGAGTCTGTTCTCCCTGCTGGCCCCTGTCAAACACAACCCAACCCACCTCCAGCAGTGAAATTATGGTAATATAAGAAATGTGTCAGTGACTGGTGAGAAGTTAACAACCTCAAAGAGGTTGAAAAGGGTTTTCTTTTTGTTTTGTTTGAAATATATATATATTTGAAGATGCTGCACAGGAATGTGCCTTATTCTTTTTGTTGTTGTTGTTAAACTACAATTTTCCTATGGATAGCACAATGTTTTATATATTTTATTAAAAAAATAAAATAAAAAAGGGTCTATGTTTACCAGAGAAAATAGAGACAGAAGAAGCCACATGTAACAACAAAATGGATAAAAACTGCTAAATAAACTCTGGTTTGCTTCAATACATTTGAATTCGCATCCTGACTTTTGGCACAGGCAGTGCTGGAGGGAGATGCCTTGGAAGAGCAGCACACCTCTGCAAGCAATCAGGGCTGACATTGTCTGCATGCAGGAACCTGAAGACACTTTTTCCTTTGGCTGCAGCCCATCAGTCTACTTCTGAGGTGCACGTGGGCAGGAGTGTGTTGGTTCTCAAGAGGACATCCCAAAGCTACCTGCACCAAAGGAAAGAGTCCCAGTGATTTCATTATGCTTTGAGTCTGACCCCAGACCCAAATCATACCTGGGCCAGAAGCAAATGTTAAATGAACAAAACAAACAAGCAAACAAACAGAAAGTGGAAAAAAGATGAAATGTATTTTAGTGCTCCTTCAGTTGTCCCTTGGAGTGTTCAATGGGATATCACCACCCTACCCACTCCGAAGCACCAGTTCACACCCCTTCAGTCATAAAACTTTGTGTTTTCCAAGTCTGTACCACACTGCTGTAGCCTTTGTGGCCTTGGGGTGTGTTCCTCTGTCACTTAGGCATGCTTGTGTCTTAAGAGTTCACAAAATGCCGGCAAAGCAAGTAATGACCAAAATCTCTGAGTGCCCAGAGCTTTCCCCTAACCTCAAGGAGAGAAAAGATGGGTGGTCCTGCCCACAGGATGACTGAGGATGTTAGAGTGGAGCTGCAAGGGTTCATGAGCTGTGTCAAACAGCTCCATAGTGGGACAGACCCCTGACACCGAGGGCCTTCTTGGCACTCTTCAGGGTCACTGTGGGGATCCTCCTCTGGCTGAGGAGGAGCTGCATTTGAAGTGCCCACAACTACTTCCCCTGGCTCTTGCAGGACGAAAGCACAGTGAGTAACTGCAGCTGGTGGTACTGGTAACATCAGAGATAAGGCCAGTGGGTGAGAGGTGGCTTCACCTGGGAAGGCAGTACTAGTATTGCAGAGTGATTCCTGGTCCCGGTCCTGCGAGGTTCAGATGGGAAGACTCAGTACTGAGCTGGGATGTAATTTGGCAGCTGATATTTAGAAATACAGCCAGAAGCAGGTCCTAGACCCTGGATGCATCGCCAGGTGCTGTGCTTTAGCTGGAATGTCAAACGTTCTCTGCTGAGGGTGTCGAGCAGCAAAATGACAGGATGAGGTCAGCGGGATCAGTTTTGATGGCCGTGGTTTTCTCCTATAACAAGAAACAGTCCCTCAAACTTGGTGATTAAGGGACAGCAGATTTTCAGACTTAGAGTGCTGTGTCCTGGGAGATAGCTTGCAAAACTGATTTTAAAAGTGCTATAAATGAATGGATTTGTGTACATGGTTTTCCCAGATGAACTTTTTTGACCAGAGGAAAGAGCAAGTGCGGTAAGTCTGAGTGTAACTCTCATGCAGCCGAGGGATTAAAATACCGGCTTCAGATGTAAATCACAGCTGAGCCCAAGGTACCACTGGATGAACAGCCCTTCCGTGGCATTGCTAGCACTGTTGTAAATCTTCCAGCCGAAGCCTGCAATATGAAGGAGCAGGCTGCGCATGCTGCGTGTCAGAGTTGAGCAGACAAGCCCAGCTCAGCCTTGCCCTAGGTTACGAGATGTAACAAAAGCAGTCTCACTGTCTTCACAGCACACGCAAGACTTTCCCGTACCTTCTCGCGCTTTTTGTCTCAGGTCCATGCATTTCTAAAAAAGGCTTTGATTAAAGAAAAAAGAAAAAAATACAATCCTCTGAGCTACTGTAAGTGAAAGACTTTAAGTCATTCTATAACTATTCCTGGATTTGTCCCAAAAGTGCCAAACAGTTTGTCTAGGGAAAAAGACCCAATCAAGACTTGTGGGGCAGGACTTGATGGTTTGTCTTTATCGACCAATGGAGCAAAGCCACTCACCTGGAGTACAGAAGAGCTGGATTCACTATGGGAGGGGGTCAAATCCAAATTTTTCACACCACAAAAGAGTAACTTAACCACACAGAGCTTTGGACTTGTCTGGTTTGCATCTTTTGTGTGGTACTCACTGTGTCATATGAAACATTTAAACCCGTGGAGCCAGAGAGCAGATGATAAATCCTTTTCTACCAGCCTAATGTCAATCTCCCTTGTAGGAGATTACACGTAGCTCTGCTCTCTGACTTCCATGCTTCTTTAATTTTTTACATTGAAGTAAAATACGGTTTCCAGAATAACACTCTTTGTATTGCCCAAAACAGATAAAGGATTGAAATCAACTTTTCTAGCTTCATGAATGAATTTCCTCATAAGCGACCTTTTGGATAAAAAAGAGGCTGAAGTCATTTTCTGTGTGAATCTATTCTTTATTGCCTTTATAATTTTATAACGGAGGACAACAGAGCAATCCTGGACTCTGAGTGCTTGGCCAGTTGGCACAGGGGAAAGCACGTGATGATCCTGTATTTAAAGGAGATGACAGTGCAGTTGCCATGTACTGTCTGCTGGGCTGCGGGCTGGTGACAGGGGAGCCTCAGGAGGTGCAGTGGCTGTGCTACATACGTGGATACTTTCACGCTTCTACAAATTACAGGATACTTGGATTAGTAACCACAGAGTCATTAAATGATGGTTCGATGGCTCGTACCACATTAGCTTTGTAAATGAATGCAGATGGGCTGGAAAAGGAAGGGTCGTGCTCTTGGGAGAAGCTGAACGCAGGGAAATAATGGGTCCGACTTCCGAAGAGTCAATGGCACAGTCGTTATCCTCCTGTCTGGTGGGACAGGTAGGGCTGGTTACACAAGTCACGGTTGTGTATGGAGAGACTGCAGAGAGGTAGGTTGTACCTGCTGTGCTCTCCTACGCTCTGCTCTCCTTGTCGCTCCCCATTGCCCTTGACTTCTCAGGGCCATTTTCACCTCCTGCTATCATCTGGTCCATCAGCACTGACCCCTTTTGTGGACTTATGTTCGATGTACCCTGAAAATCTCAGTAATATGGTGTTTGCTGCCTTTCCCATGTCCACCCTGGTGTTCATATCCTCGATGAATTCCAGCCAGTTAATGAGGCGTGCCTTTCCCTTCCAGAAACCAGAGTGCCACTACTTAACCCCTTGCCTGCCATCTTTCCCAGCACCCCAGGGGCTACACAAATAAAGTGAGCTCATTTAGCCATTGTACCGACAGGATGTAAAGCATATGCTCATGGTGCTGTGGGGAATCTGAATTTCCCCTTGCGCTGCAAGCAATTAATCATCTTAGACTGGCCCAGAAACCCTTCTGCTCACAATCATTACTGAGGTCTCCATCACAGTGAAGTTTTAATAATTTAATCTGAGTTTCTAGTGTCCTTAGATACTCTCCAAAAAAAAAAAACCTCTCAGTGTTGCTTGCCTTTCCTTGTCCACTCATTAGAACTGGGGCAGCTTGTCCCTTCATGTAATTTACTCCCCTTCCCCTTTGTCTATTAGTCTGTTTTTATGGATGAGTCAAGGACTGTCAGTTAAGCATAATTCACCAAAAAGGCAGTAATGGTTTTGGTTCACTACACCACAGCTCACTGTTATGTTGCAGGTTGTGTGCATTTGCTACACCCCAGGTCTGCAGGTTCTCGCTTACTCTGAATGGATGTGGTGGTTTAGTGGCATTTAAGCAAATCAGTTGCTTTGGGGGTTTTCAGTTACCCGTCACCGAATGGATCTGTTCCAGCAACAGGCGTGTATCGGTCACCATTTGGAGAATTGCATCAGGGAGCCGCGGGTCACTAGTGCAATGTCACTGGAAGTTATGTGTGGCTGAACCGTGACTACCTGAAAGATCCTAAGAAGTGTATTTGCAGTGGATGCTCTGGAAAGTGCGTCCTGGTGGACCTTGCTTGTAGCATGGAAGTCTATCAGTTCCCGTGTGGGCCTCTCCAGCAGGATTGGTGGACTTGGCTTTGACCATAAGGCTAGAAGAGTACAACTGGCCGATGATTTCCCTTGGGATATGTCTTGCTGAGGGGAGGTATAAGATACGTTCTTCAGTCAAATGCCTGGAAATACAGCCAGAACATCTCTAGGGGCAGGTTGATGGATGTCAACACTGATTCTTTTTTCCCTCTGTCCAATCACCAGTGGGCAGCTCAGAAAGGTCCCTGGAAGGAGAGTTGGTGCTGGACCAATATGCTTCACAACGAACCTCTAATCAGAGCCCTTGGCAGATTGAAAATTTGGGACAGGGGACTCCTCTGACAGGCCTGTAATCACCAAAGAAGGTTTCCTAATGCTGAAGCGTCAACAAGAACCAAGACAATGGAGCCACCCTCTGCGGTCAAAAGGCTATTGACATAATATTGGGGCACTGTGGCAAGACTATGAGCATGACCAGGCATCTGTGATCTCCATCACTATTACTATAGCCTGTAAAAAATGGCAAGATTTGTTGGCTTGATCTTCTGGAACCAGGTCCTGAGGGACCTGAGAGACAGTCTGATTTTTCAGTGCCGGAGGAGACACTGATTTAGAGTGTGGAAGTAGACTCATGGTAAATCACTCATCTACATGCATGTGCCAGTGATGGCTTCACGGTCAATTCCAGAAAATCACCACGTGATTTTATGTTTTGTTTCACCTGCTTTCTCTTTTTCCCTTCCATCCCAATGACAATATGAATTGGTAAAACTAAAGGCTCAGCACCCCCTCCCAAGGTCCAAGCGAACCCAAGCGTATTTTTTTTTATTTATTGTACAATAAGATAGTATAAATAAAGTCCTTTGCAAAAATATTCAGCTTGAGATTTTTTTTTCAGTTTAAAGAGATTAATTTAGAAAGTGAGTTCTCCAAAGAGTTAATCATGTTTTCTTATCAACTGTCCTTCTAGAGGAACTTCTAATGAATGGAGGGGGGTGTGACATTGTGCTGATGCCCAATCCTTCCTGAGACACGTCCCAGTCCCTCTACATTACTCATTTGCTGAGTCCTCCTTCTGTTTCACCCCTAGACTGCTCAGCTGTGACTAGGACTGTAAATTGTATCAGACCACATTCCTGCGGCTGATTTCTCCTCCTTCCTTTTTTCTTCTGCCTGGTTTGGGACCTGTGCTACATGTTTTCCACTGACTGCTGAGGAAACTCCATATTATTCTTGGTACTGGAATGTATCTTGTCTTTGAACAACAGGTGGATTGGGGGGTGGAAGGGAAAAATCAAAACCTGTTTTGGGGTTTTTTTTCCTGTTGAAAGACATTGTTCTGAGCAAAGGTGAGTGACTGCGAAGGAAAGCACATCCTCATGTTGAGGCTGATCTTGAACAGGGCAAATGCAGTCTTGAGAGGGACCAGTTTCTGCAAAGACTTTGCATCCTTTGTCAAATGAAAAAGGTACCTCCCAAGAACATCAATAATTTCTTCTGCATAATAAACTTGGTTTTGGAGCAAACACTTTCTGAGGACAAGTAGTGACAACAGATGGGAACAAAGACAATTTTCTTTCTTTGAGCTATGAGAAAACACCTTTCTCTTTCTATTACGACTTCACAAAGAAATAGAAACTACAATGATGTGATGGAAAGTGGTATTACAAAACCCTGAAAAGGGACGTCTAAGGGAAAACGTATCTTTCTTTACAGAGCAATGGCTTGGCTTGTTTACTTTTTGGTTGTGTTGTTGGTATCGTGAGTGAAATATAAACTCCCCACAGCACTTTTCTGGGGATGCGGTGCTATGCTGGAAAAAACATTGGCTTTCAAAAGGGCAGTAATTTGTATAATTTGTACATTCCATTTCTTGCAAAGGTCTTTAAAATCCCCCTTATGTGGAACGGCCCTTGCCTCATCCTCAGTGTAAGGGGACATTTGTTTAAAGGAATGAATTGTTTAGGAGGGACAGAAGTAGTTCTCCTTCCTCCAGCTCCTGGGTTTTGGAGCCTTTAGACCACCCAGGAGCACATATACATCTGATGCTTTTTCTAAACTGTTCTTTGTATTAATGTCTTTCCTTTCTGGAAATAGCACAGTGCTGCTCCAAAGCAACAGACCCAGCCGTGTCTGCGAGTGTTGCTGTTCCAGCCCATAGCTGTCCTAGGTGCTCAAGTTCCCAATGTGATTACAGTACCAGAAAAGCTTCTGTGTGCTTCTGGTATCTTTTAAAAGGACAATTTGAGAGAAAATTTTCAAGAGGATCAAACAAACCAATGTGAGTCAGAACTGGTGACTTTGCATCCAAAACAGGGATTTTCTCCTGGAACTGAAAGTGATCTGGCAATGACAAGTGTGCTTCTGAGAACTGACTGAAAAAAACAGAAAAAGCGATTGCTAATGACACTGCCTGAAGACTTGGCATCTCACTAGACAGCACTTCTAGAGGATGCTCTTCCTGGGAGGGAAGGCTGAATGCTGTCTGACAAGACCCTGAGAGCTGCCACCCTCAATCTTAGAATACTTTTGAGACTCCCCTGATGCTTCCTCTACTATATCAGCATCTCATCGGGCCTCCCTATCTGGATCTATGTCAGGGTTTCTAGTACCAGTGGTGCCGGATTCTTTAGCAGATTGCCTTTGTGGACAAGGGGAGGACAAACACCACCAGCCCAAGATGGGATGAGGCTGGTGAAGCTGAGCCTCTTCCCCACCCTCTTGCTGAGGGATGAGGCCCACCAGGGAATGGGCTACTGCTCCTTGGTGGTCCTCTCCTGCTCCAAATACATTTATCTACACACCTGCTGCCTCTCCCTGTCCCACATGTGGAGGGCAACCAGGGACCAAATTTCCTGCTCCTTCTGAGATTGACTTCTCACCTCCAACGCTGCCTCCTCTCTGGTGGCAGGATCATGACTTTCTCTGCAAAGGGGGACCTGCATTTCTTCCAATCTCAAATTATTGCTGTCATTTAAAAGGTCTGCAGCCATCCCTTTTCTTCCCTCTTTGCAGGGTCATGCGAGTGTTGGGGTGCATTGCAAAGAGTACATTCACAATGTGCCTGTGAGGAAAAAAGTGTGTTGTTTTGATGAGCTGGCCCATCTCAGAGCTAGAGGTATAAAGCAGGGGGAAAGCAAGGTCAAAAATACCTCTTTCCCTTTGTTTGGGCATGGCACCATACAATGGTATCATGTCTAGTGCCTGAACACCCTCCAAAGAGGTTGGCCATCTTTAGATACCTGCCTAGTTCATCAGACAAGTCAAATATAAAAACATACACTAAAGGACTTCAGGTGTGCAGGGGAATAACAAACATCAGCCAGCTTTAGCATGTAAGTGGGAGGTGGGTCAGTGGGACTTGAGTTTCCTGTTTATGCGTTCTGAATATTCCGTCAGAAGTGCTTACATCTCCTTGAGTCAATGACTATAGACAAAATAACATATTTAAAATAACATATTTAAGATCAGACTGTGAATAACTCCGAAGAAATTCTCTGCATCTAAATGCCCTGTGAGTTCGGCTGTACTAAGTACGCTCACTGCATAGCCCATAAGTGAGGGCGCTGCACTAACTCAAAATAGTGCAGGGACACTTGCCTGGGAGATGACCTACATGGGTTGTTTGAGCTCTGCTCTTTGTCTAGTCAACCACTGATAGTGCAAAGGAGCAATTTCAGATCTCTGTGCTATTACAACATTCCTTTAGATGTGCAAGCTACAAGGTGTCTAAATACAAGAGAGTACTGAGATACTTAGACTAAAGTCAGTGGAGTGGAGGAACCATGACACTTAAGATAGGTCTCTTTTAGGTTATCTGAACATGGCCTTTCTATGCTTCATCAAGGAGATGTTTTCCTCAGTTTTGCTTGGGTGGAAAAGCATTGTCTACTGCTCAGAAATCTGGTGGGATTTCAAGAAGACTCTAACAGAGTTTCCCTTGTGATGAGTGTGAGATATTTCCTGAGTGTATTCATCATGTGCAAGAATGACATTTTTGATCTCTAAGGAGAGATCTGAATCTATTGCTGACCCTACGGGACAAACAGAAGCTCAGGTGCACTCTTGTACAAAATAAAACCACTTAGAGCAAAACAGTTTAGAATGCCGGTAGAACTGCTGTTTTTATGTATGAAATATTGATGAACTCAAGATCTGGGGAAGAGACTTGCATTGATTAGCTCAATGCAGGACACTAAATATTGCTTCAGAGTCATTTGTCTCAGAACCAACTATCTCTTCTGAGAGAGAAACCTTGGCAATGTGATTTATAATTGCAAACCTCTGAAGGTAAGGTGCCTTGGTTGTGAATTTTTTCATCTTTCAGCCTCAGTTCCATGCCATGTGGTTCTAGCATGGTATTTTATCTTTGGTTTTATTCATAACATGGTCATAGCAATAAAAATAATTTCCTCGCTGACCTTCTATCAGTGTATTCATTCTGTTTCAAAGGGCACATTGTCCTTCACTGCCTTATAACTGCAGAGGCAAAGTAACTTTATGGGACTTGTGTTTCGAGCACTCACTGGTCATGTGGCAAAGATGCTTTATAAACATAACACAGCGCACAGTGCAACTGTGCACTATGCCTTGAAACAAATGCGTGTCCATGATTTTTCAGCCTACAAATTATTTTGTGACTTATGTTAGAAAGATCTCCCTGAGAATTAAGAAAGTTTTTGGTGCTTTCCATCTCCGAAGACCTCACCTTGATTGCCTCTGTAGAAGTTACTCCTTCTGTCCTTTTGTGTATGAATCTTTCTAGCACTGAAGAGTTCAGCATCTCAAAAGCAGGCCGACCTTTGCTAGTGCCAGCTGGAGGTTGCTCTTCCTTTTTTGAGAGATGAGGAAATTTATTAATATGGAAGTTGAAGGAGTCTGAAGAGCACAACTCAGTTCTTGCTATAACTGCCTGAGCCTTTCATTCACAGAATTATGAAGTATGTCCAAGGTCAGTCCTGGTTTCTGGCCCAGAAAGTACTTTTGTTATCCCATGCAGAAAGGAAAACTCCAGCTGAAAAACTGGAAGCACATTGACATGAATGTATATGTATACATGCACTCAAACATAGACCTATATGTAGATGATTAGTCACTCCTTTGGAAATTGGGCACTGTGCATTGAACGATGATAATATCTTAATTTTAATTATGGGGATCCACCTAAAAGACTTTGTATGCTTTTTTGCATTTCTGTATAAATTGTGCTCTAAGGATTTTGTATTCAGCACTGGAAAGCCGCAAAGTTTGGCGAGAAAGAGTTTACCACCAAAACTGGAGAGCAACAGTTATTTTGGGTAGGGAATTCTGGAGGAGCATCCTGCTGGGCAGCAGCGAACAATTCTCTTCTCTCAATGACTGTTGAGGTTTGTAAGGAGCAGTTTCTGGCCATATAAAGCTGCGGCTTTTGAGAACGTGACACTGCACTTATAGAAACAAATATTATATCCAAATCAGGGCTTGTCTGATGGTCTCTGTGAGCTGTCTGCCCCCATGTTTAACATTGCAGTCTTCCCAATGACTCGTCATTGTTTATTCAATTGTTGTTGCCATTTGCTCACGAGTTTCAGCCTTAACCCTCCCAACACGCATGCTAATGTATGCAAAACTACTTCTTCAGTCAGGTAAAGCGGATGTGTATACAGTAAATCTTTCTTTTGAATAAAGAACAACTAGGAGAACAGATGGCAAAGGATCTCATTTTCACTTCATGCTGCTTTTTCACATCACATTACTTTGAGTGGTTGATATTTCATCTGTTTTGTCCATGCATACATAAGAGGTGAAGAAGGTCTTTGCAACTGATCTGTTAATGAAGAGCAAATGAACTACAGAGAAGCTTCTACATTGTTCTATTATAAGATGCAATAGGACTGACTTTGGTAGAGTTATGCTGATTTAGGTTGCACAAGAGACAAAGCAACCAATAAATCAATGAAATCAGCAAAAGCTCCACTGCAGTTGCTGAATCTGCAGAAAAAAAAGTATAATGTTCTGGTTTTGCTAAAGAGAAACCCACCCCTATGTCTGATGCAGACCTGGTTTTCTCAGATACCTCATGTACAAAGTAACAATACGGGTCTGTTAAACTCACTTGTGGCTTTGCCAACAGGAGGCAGGAAGCAAGGATGTGACGAGCACCCCCCCGATATGTACCAACTGGAGGAGGCTGGTCTCTGACTATAGAACCCATGTGTAGCTGGAGATACGTTTGCAGAGTGTTTGACGGGCAAACACAGGCTTCCCATACCTCTTGGCCGGGGTCTATCCTATACTGAGATTGTTTCTTTTGTGCTGTCCTTGAGCTAAAAAGTCATGCAGAGAGCATGTGCTACAGTTCTGCTTTTGTGCTACTGTTCTGCTTTGTGGGACAGAGCTGACTAATCCAGAACATGGAGTGATAGAGCATGTGCCCGTCTGTAAAAGTCTTAGACCTGCTCATTACAACTGTTAATTTTGACACCCCTGGCTTTCCCTGTATCAGTGATGCAAAGTTTGGATTCAGACCAAGCTTCTCATTGGTTCCCTGTAGTTCCTGAGACTTGATCCTCATTAGAAGTTCTTACTAGTGTTAAGTGAGGGAGCCAGTGATAAACGGGGGACTGTTTAGTGGAGTATTTCAGGGTTGGCATCCAGTGCTTGTCGTAACAGTTGTGCTGTATATTGTCTTTCCTAGTGTCCCGTTAGAGCTGCAAGGCAAGGACAGACAATTTCCAAGAACCAGCAGTTGTGAAGCTGGAACTGATTTGTTTGGGAACTGACTGCTTGGTCGCGGAAGTAGATAGGCTCTGGCTGAAATACATCCTCCAAGACTCACTCATGAGCAACAAGGCGATCTCCAGATGGCAGGTTTCTGCAGCTCTGTACCACATCTGGGCTCTTTCTGTCCATGAATGCTGTCAGCTCAGTATCACTGGCTTCTGACAATGGAGCTTCAAGCTGGGCAGCCTGCATTCCAGTAATGGGCTGCTGAAAAATTAATCCACTCTGACAAATCAACAAAAAGAAGCGTTGGATCCTTCCCAGATCTGCACTGAAAACACCATTTGAGCTAAGCAATGTCAGCTCTCTGTGTTAATCATAACCAGAAAAACATGGCATGGCCATCATCAGGTAGCCTGGTTTTCTGAGTTTTCTCATAAACTCTGTTCCAGCTTTTCCTAAGGCAAAGCCATGTATACAACTTAGTGCTCATTTGCTTGTGTGCACCAAGCAATTTATAAAGCTCATCTTGAGCTTTGGGGCAAGGAAAATAAAAGGCAGAAGTGTAAAAACAAAACCGAGGAATCATAGGCATTAGTAAAGAGATGGTGCTTTTGTTCAGGCTGAAAGAGGGTTAAGTGCTCTCAGTAATAACCCTGAAATTGAGCTGTTGCAGGGAAAATAATTTACCAGAGAGTTACTCCCACTCTAACTATTCAATCAGAGTGCCTCGGAGCAGTGTGTTGGAAAGCTTTGTTTTTCCCACTCCCCTCTTGTGAAGAGTACCCATAATGTGTTGGAGGCATTGCAATGCCTAACTCTTGGATAACATGCCACCTCGGTACATTCACAGCTCTGAGTAGAAGTCTATGTCTCTAATACCATATCCAGCTGTGGCATTGCCTCCTCATCTCTTACTTGCTCTAGGACTCCATGTTCAAAACAATATTTATATACTCGGTAGACCAACTGGTTAGGTTTGGTGTGGGGCAGACAGTGGCACCACCTAGCAAGGCCTCAGAGACAAAAGAAGTGAACAGCTGTGGTCCTTTCCCCACTTCACCA
>NW_010403998.1:0-4343 GCF_000710305.1 Buceros rhinoceros silvestris | reverse complement strand
CCCTACTGCACCATGATGTTCATGTGTGTGCCAACCACATAACAATCACTAGGCACAACCCCCTGTCATGAGACTACTGCATGAGGTGGCCTAAGAGATGTGGACAACTGACATACCACTCCCCAGCAAGCAGAATGAGGCTTTGAGAACAAACCACCCATCCTGTGGGTGGGTAGGCAGGTACCAGGAAAATTAGCTACTGCCTTGGGCTGGGTTTTATAAAGGCCCATTGCAGTAGGTAAGCTCAGAAGATACACTGACTCAGATTCCACTGATAAAATAAGGAAATGCAAGGTTAAAGCTGTTGTTGAGTTTCAGACAAGAGATGGGGCTTTGAGCATCTTGGAGGTGTCAGAACAAAAGTGGTCGTATGTGTGTACGGAAGAACAACAGGCACTGTGGTCTTTGGATATTTCATCGAAGCATAACTGAAGCTCAGCAGAGTGTTGTGAAGGAAATGTCTAACTATTAGATGTGGTGCACCTAAGGGTGGGACCCATCTGCCCTAAGTTAAGCCAAGAATAAGATATTAAGTGTGAGTTAGTCTTTGCAGACTCCATCAACACAGAGAAGTCAGAACTTCTGGAAGGTGATTCAGATCATCCTGAGATAGGTATCTAAGGCACAACAGACTAATCGTTCTCTAAGAGCTTTTATGGGCACCATCAAGATCCTCCAGCATCATTAGGAGGCAAGTTACCTAAACCTTGATGCTGCCCACGACTACATCCTGAGGCCTGCAGCAATAAAGCTATTAGCCATCAGAGCTGATCTTGTAGCCAGGCTCTGTGAAAGGATATGTGCAGCATTGGCTCAAGTCCATCTAATTAGTCATTAAAGTATTCATCCTTCATACAGGAACATTTTTCCAGTTCTCACTTGGCTTGGTTATGAATCTATCCACCCAGAAGGGAGATCCTGGGTACGTGCAGGGTGCTCTAATGCAAGGATCTCTAGGTCTTCTCCATGTAAGGTCTTCTGCCCATATATCCATGCTCATTCTCTCATAGCTATGATAATCAGACACTCCTCCCCACCTACATCCCACGTCCACATCCTAAACTAGTGGGGTGTAGTATTATTCTCTTCTTTTGTATCTATACTCATAAACTGAGAATTCAGTATAGCAGAAGCAGTGGCACAGTGTAGCTGACACAAGGACATGGATAGTACAGCTATCAGGGGACACTCATGCCTTTTCCCATCCTTGTAATCTGATACTTTGTCCCTTCTGGCCTGTGAGGTCTGGGGCAATGCATTTCCTACGCTCTTCAGGCCCCAGCCGCCCCGTGCCCAGGTCTGTGATGTCCGGAGGTAGAGCAGCGACTCTTTCATGGGCACCCCCTTGCCGTGGGGAAGGAGCTTGCGTGTCCTTGTGAGGTTGAGAGCTGTGCTGGTGGTGGCATGTGCCTCCGGTGGGGTCTCCCAAGCCAGACAGGTCTCAGCTGAAGGGTCAGACAAAGTGTGTCCACGGGCAGGATGGGCTCACTAGCCTTCGGGCAACCATCCTAGGAGAAGGACAACTCTGACTCCAAACCTGGGCAGATGGAGCTCGTTTAGCCCTGTAAGGCATCCGTCTAAGAGAAGGATACTCTAACCAAACCTATGACCCAAGGACTTCACTGTCACCATCCAGGCTTGCTAGGCCCTGGCAGATGAACCTCAGGTGTAAAGGGTGGAGCCAGTTCCGTGCACGCTGCACCTCACCTTAAAAACCCACCGCACAGGCCCGAAGGGTGCACTCATTGCTTGCAGTGAGCGTGGGAAAAGCCCTCCCCAGATCTTCGCTCGCGAAGTCAAGCAAGCACCTCCCCAGAGCTCCGTCCGCGAAGCCAAGCCATGATGAGGATGGTGGCACCAAGAATAAGTAGGAGAATGTATCTTTTGAACCTATGGGCTTCAGAGACTTCAAGGTCTGGTTCACCCTAATCCAAGTACTGGAAGGAGTCCTAGAAGACCAAGGAGTCCAGGAAAGCTGGACACTCTTTAAGAGGGAAATCTTTAAGGTGCAAGAACGTCCTGGTGTGCTGCCAGACAGGCCAGCGGGGAGGAAGGCTGGCCTGGCTAAACAAAGAGTTTTGGTTGGAACTCAGAAAGAAAAGGAAAGTCTATGGACTATGGAAGAAGGGGCAGGCGCCTCAGGAAGACTACAAAGATCTCCCATGATTTCATCCTCCTATTGTCTGCTGGTAAAAAAGATAATCTGAGTCACACCTGATTTGCCAGGTCACTGAAGAAGCCCAAAGATGGGGATACATAAATGCAGCCACTGCCTTAGACTGACACGCAAGTCCTTCAGGGGAAGGGGAGCTTGGGTCCACCTCTCTGCTTAAAGACTACTCAGTAATAAGAATTAGTCCTTGAATTACATATGAACACCCAGAGCAGTTCTGCTGCTTTCTCCTCGCCTCTGGACCTGTCAGGACTCATTGTCTATGCCCACCCTAGTAAACTAAATGAAATGAGGACATTGGCCACATGTCATGCATGTCATGTCATGCAGCCATCCACCCTGTTACATTATTTTGTATCGCCCTTGGCAGTGGACAGACCAAGGCCAACCTGCAGCGCACAGGCACAACTCACAGGTTAGCACAGGGCCCAGTACACAGTTTGGATTTAGTCATCCTGGTTTGGGGATTAGGGGGATTAATACAAGCATAAATTGCACAAATTGTCCTCGGAGCCAAGGGCAGCTCCTCACCCCTTTGTTTGCTAATCCAGCGGGCCCTGCCAATAGCAAACCAAGGATACAACGGGCTGCTTTAGGAGTTCCCTGAGGCAACAGAGATGCTGAGAAGAGGACAGTGGTGTTACAGAGGGACAGTCAGTACTGCTGGGAAGCCAGAGCAAAGCGATTCACCTCCCTGTTCACCAGAAAGAAAGGATCTGCCTGCAAAAAACTCATTTTACGCTGTAGGTTGCAGGACATGCCTGTTGTTATGGGATAAAGAACAATAGTACTTGCTGACAGGTACTCAGAAGAAGCTAACACTGAGACCAGAGAAGTCTTCCAAAGGTGAAGTATTTTCTGTCCATTAGATAAAATGAGCTATGAAATTCCAGTGTCAGACCTCATCAGAAATAGTCAGCTTTTCCTTTAACTTTTTTTTTTTTTTAAATAAAAGACTATGAGTTTTTTAATCTCCACAGGAATGTTACAGGATTTTGTTCTGTCTTGTTTTGGTTTTTTCCCGAAGGAGGGGAAAGATCTGGTTTTAGGACCAAAAGCACCTGGAAATAAAATGCCTGATTTATACTAGACCTTAAAAAATTTATGTTTTGACTCTGCATTTCTCAAGGCTTACCGGTGAAAACGGGCATTTTGTGTCCAGACACAACCTTTTATCACAAGGCAGATGTTTCACCTGAAAATGCTTCTCAGCACAGACACACAAGCTGTGCTTTCTCATCCAGACGCTTTTGGTTTAATTCTTTCTTGGCTTTACTGCTTTTTTACAGCTTTTCTTCTTTTTTTTTTTAATAAAAGACCCCCAACATTGTTTAAAATTAAACGCAAACAAGATGAACTAAAACAAAGTCTTGTGAAGAGAGCGTAGTCTGAGCCTCTCCGGCAGGATTAAGCTGCCCTCAGCTAAACGGCAAAGTCATGCTCTAAAAGGCTAGATGAGGTATGGAGAAAACCCAATCTAATTAGAAAAGTAGCTGTATTTAGCCAAGATGAATCATGTCACATGCAGAAATGCAACATTGCTACACCAGCCTGGTGGTTCAGTGCAACAACTATGATGCTTTTACTCTCCTTCATTTGCTAAAATATTAATGTAAATGCAACATTTGCCAAAGGCTTTGGATTCCCTGTCCTCTAGGGGTAACTTGCTACAAAAAGTGATGTGAAGGGGGTCTAGAGCTGCAGAGAGAGCTAAGTGCCTACACTGGAAGTTTAACTCTGATGCAATCCTCAGGATCCTTCAGGGCTCTCTCTGAACCATCACCACCACCATCCAAAGTTCTTCACAGCCTCTAACTTCTCTCACAAGCCCCAAGCAAAACCATTGAGAAATTACAGAGCCTTCACGGAATCACAGAATTGTTTTGGTTGGAGGACAACTTTAAGATCATCAAGTCCAACTCTTCAACCATGCACTGCCAGGGTGCCTAAACCATGTCACTCAGCACCACATTTACACGGCTTTTGATCACTTCCAGGGATGGGGACTCCACCACCTCCCTGGGCAGCCTGTTCCAATGCTTCACAACCTTCTTAAAGAAATTATTCCTAATATCCAACCTAAACCTCCCCTGGCACAACTTAAGGCTATTTCCTCTCGTCCTGTTGCTTGACACATAAGAGAAGAGTCCAACCCCCACCTCTCTACAAC
>NW_010403997.1:109146-128526 GCF_000710305.1 Buceros rhinoceros silvestris | reverse complement strand
ATCCCCCGACTCCCCCAGAATAAACTTCAGATACCTGTAATTAAACGCCTGTACGTCTCCAGGCTCTCTTTGCCAGAAACGCGCCCATGTTTCCCCATGGCTTTTGAGTCTATTAAATCAGCCATTCTTCACTTTCAGATGATCTCAATTCTATTAAGCCAGCTGTGGGACACCACTCCCAATAGCCCTCTGTCCCCTCCCTGTAGCACCTCCCGTGTGCAATCCTACTCCTGAGGTTTTTCAATAATTTCCCCATGTTCCTCAAATGCACCACCATCCAAACAGTGATCTCAGCCCCATCTCAGAGGTGCCAAAGATGTCCCTGGAAGCATCAGGCAGCATTATGTCTTTCCGTAAGACTTCTCTGGCTGCTGTTTTTTGAAGAGGGAGCAAGTTCAGGGGAAAGATGTCATGGTAGGTGTTTCAGAGTTCCAGCTCTTTCTGGGAGTAGGAGCAGCATCTTGAATCCCTGGGCATGGCTGGAGGAGGCACCTGTGCGTTGGTCAAACCCCAGTGAGCCCAGGCCTCTGTGGGCAGTGAATACAGACTAAAAACAGCTGCTTCTTTTGCCTCCCTCCCTTTGCACTGCAAATTGTGGTGAACGCTTTTGCACACTATCACCCTACAGCCTTTTGGAGTGAGTGACACACACAGGGCTGGGCAGCAAAAGACAAGAGAGCAGGGAAGAGGAAAGAGAAATGTTCTTGGAAGAAAGGAAGGAGACATCATCTCCCAGACACTCACATTGTGAAGTTCTCCTCCATGAAGCAGCGGTTGCGGAGCAGTCCAGCCCACAGCTGCACCCCAATGATGCCGAAGATGAAGAAGACAAAGAAGCAGAGAAGAAGGACGTTCCCCAGCATGGGCAAGGTGTCCAGGAGCAAGTTCACAAGGATGCGCATGCCTGCAGGTGGAGAAGAGAACCAGAAGGAGCAGGGGTGGGCCAGAGAGACAGAAAAAGAGAGAAAAGTAAGGGAAGGAGAAGGAAAGGGAAGAAAAATTTAGGAGACACACACACATGCAAATTAAAAAGCCACATGAAGATAAAAGCAGAGTGTCAGAAATTAATTACTGCCCAAACCAGGCTAGATTTATGATTGTTGCCCTTTCTTGTCCCAACCTCTACTGACAGGCAGCCAGCAGGGCTGCTGTGATGCCATGACCTCTTAACCCTCTTCTCTGGCCTCTGTCTGCAGCAGCCAGAAGAAAAGGGAATGAGATTTTTGGTACCATTAGCTATCTGACTGATATCCCTCCCTCCCCCTTCCCTGCAGAAGAGCAATGGAGTGACAACTCTGTCCCAAAGGTGCATGGCAGCTCAACGGACCCATCCTCAGACAGCTCAGACTGAAAGTCACCCCAGTTCAGCAACTGCATAATACAGAGAATTGCATCCACAGACCAAGGCCAGCCTGCCTAGTCGGATGAACCTCTGCAGCACATATAAACTGGCATGAATTGTTTTCTCAGTGACAGTATCATCAGAGGACATTATGGAGACCACACTCTCCTCTCTTAGCAAGTCCTCCCTCCCCAACAGGACTTAAACACACAAGTAGCAAGCGCAGCCCGAAATGCCGTCAGCACAGCATCTCTGGCCAGTGCAAATGTTTCTAAAACTTTTTTTTTTTAATTACCTAATGAATTACTTCTGTGGTTTTATTTCTCCCCTGGCTCTTCACTCACACAGCCACTAGTAGGGATAAGGATAGGCTCTTCTCTCCATGGAGCTAATGATTTTTCCTCTGTTCTCCAGGGATGGTGAAAGTTTAGAAATACTTCTGAGCATCACTGTACCACCTTTACCCCCACACACAGCTCATGTGGTCGTCTTTCCATGGAGGACCCTCCCACCAGGGGCCCAGAGAGTTTATTCACTGAAGATCTCCCATGTAGGCCAGCAAATAATTAGCTAATTAGATATTTATATCCAGTTCATTACTTTGGATGGCAGTGGAAGAGGGAAGAGGAAAGAGGAGGGGAAAATAAGATTAGGATTCTCTGACAACACTTTGAGGCACAAGTTAATCTCCCTTGTGTGCCCAGTCTCAAGTAATTAGTCACACGATGCTGTGCATTATGCTCTATCTCTATTTCCTGGGATGCTTACATGGCAGAGAGGGGGAGCAGTGGTGCCTGCGAGGGGCATGGGCTGCACACTCAGAAGGGAGAGAGAGAAGAGTGCCTGGTGTGGGACATCGGACTGGTTTAGCTCAGAAGAGAATGTTTTGGGACAGACAGAGCTGGGAGAGACAGGAGGAGTATGTGTGTATAGGTGATGTGTAGGAAAGAGAAGATGCTAATGATGGCTACAAGGGATCACGAAGGACAAAGAATGATGGAATTAGCTATAAGGCCAGGCTATGGAGCAATGGCTAAGCCCTGCTTGCTTGATTGCCAAGCTGTATCACTAGTCCCCAGTTAAGGCGGTTTCTAGATAATACATCAGTAACTCAGCAGTGCAGGAGCACAGCTCTAGCCACTCACTGGGGATCACCAACATGCCATGAGTAACTAATAGCCTTCTGATCTGCCACCACACAAAGCCCAACAGCATAGCCACAGTGCCCTGCTGCCTGTAGCTATGACCTGCCAGGCTCTGGAGCAATGCCCTGCACAACACTTTGGCTTTAAGGCCTTACACCTTCGCTACAGTGCAGTGTGTTCCCAGCGTTAACACTGCTTCACAGCATGAGCTTGGTAGTTGCCATAAACTGTCCTGGTCAGTACATTAGGGAGAACCAAGAGACACAGGAAGCTGTGCCAGCAGTGCTGGAAGAAGGGGTGGTATTTTTCAGATCAGTTGGTGCTAGCTCTATCTCAGAGCAGAGATAATGGGCAGAATGACACTGCCCTTATGCTGAAATGAAGAACAGATAAGAACAGACATCCCCACTAGGATTTTACAGACAAAATGTTTATTGGGTCAGAATTTGCAAAAATTGATTTTGTCCATGTTCCAACAGAAGACAAGTGACTTAAATTTGCTTGCCTTTTCCTTGGAAGCATCCTACCTGCCCACACATTTTCCTTCCTGACTCTCAGAGGGACTACTGATGGTACAGGATGGTGCTGTCCATAGCCCCAGGATCACAGCAATTGCCCCCATGCTAGGTCCTCTGACATACTTGGGTCCATTACCCAAGAACTGGCAGGTGGCCCCATGCCAGGCAACTTCAGCATTTGTAGTTTCCATTACCAAGGCCAAACGAAACCCAATTTTTATTTTTCAAAAATGTCCCAGTTGAACAGTAATCCTTCTCTGCCCATTGATGCTGACTGTGGATATGAAATCAGCTTTTCCAAAAACAAGAATGCTGAAGTTATGCTCATCCAAACATCAATCGCAATTCTCCTACAGGCCAATCAGCTCTAAAATATATCCATTACTTCACTTTGTAGAAAGCCTCTTTTGCTTTGTGCCCTAAACAGCAAAGCAATTGCTCTAGAAACCAATTTTTCAACAGAGGCATCAGTTTTCCCTCAAATGGACCTCTTCTGCTGAGTTCACCCAGTTAGTATATATACTTCAACTACTACTTCCATATGGATAAAAAGACACACTGTAAATACAAGCTCAGTACCTTTGTGGCATTTTTCCACTGCCCCTTCTGCCAGCCCCTATGGGCACTTTGGAGGGAAGCCCTTGCAGCCTCCCTGTCCCCTCCTGAGACGGGAGCTATGTGTGAGTCTGTCTGCAGCTGGGGCCTTGCAGTGACCCAGACCTAGAAAGGCACTGGTTGGTCCAGCAGCCCTGCTAGGGCATCTGTTGTGGGTCTCCAAGAAAGGACCCTCACTGCCAGGTGTCCGAATGCTTTCACAGGCAGGAGGGGAAGACCCCCACTCAGGCAGGACCCACAGAGCAGTGTGTTTCAGGGTTTTACCCTGGGAGCAGGTCCTTGGTTCCTCAAGCACTCATGAGGTGTGGGGGAAAGGAGGAGAAAGGCTGAAAAGCATAAGGATGCGGGGTGATGATTTACTGCAGACCCCGGTGGCTGAAATAACAAGGTCTTTAAAAGAGGCTGCAGGGTAATAGAAATGGGCGGAAGAAGTATTTGTCAGTGCAGCTTTGGAAGCATCCTGCCCTGGAGAACTGAGACACCTCTCTTTTCCAAGGGGTCTTCAATAGACAAGCCCCCATCCACAGCAACATCGGTGCCTCTTGCATGACAACTTCGGAAAGGTGCTGAAAAGCCAGTTCTTCGGCAAAGTCCTGCAGCTGCCTCCATGTACCCTCTGTGGTCTCTGCCTGCTTCTCTACCCCTTTACTTTTCTCTTGCTGTGCCTCTGTCTCCTCTCTGCCTTGGCACTGCTCCACAGTGTTTGTGCGCATGTCTCCCAGCATTCCTCCCCACTGCCGCCTTTTCCCACATCCCCGTTTGTCCTTTACCACTAGCAGAGCAGAAGCCACACTGGCTCACAGCAAGGAGAGAATATGAAAAGGACAATGACCTTTTCTAAAGTAGTCTTTGGAAATAGGAGATGTTTCCTGAGAAGAGAAAGGAAGAGGGACTGGGCAGTCTGGAGGGAGAGCATTGATGAAGCAACAAACAGGCTCCCAGGGCATCAAATATGAAAAGGTTCTGCTCTTCAAGGGGAAGAAAAGCTAGAAACATGAAATATTAATGAGTGTCAGGTGTGGCTTCTGAAAGGCCTTTTCTCATCCCCATTCACCATCAGGAGGAGACCAGGTGAAAAGAGGAAATGAAAAGGCATTGGCTATAGGCATCCAGGGAAGAGTCCTCATGAAACAATGCTCAGATAATGCCTCTCTGCTGCTCACCCATGCTCTTGGGCAAGGGCTAGGGAATCCTGGGGAAGCAAAGCCACATGCACAACAGTAATGCATTCACCACCGTAACACAGCAGTGGACACTGGAGGAAAGTAGGCCACAGGGATGAGATGTGGCCGCAAAGTGAGAGGAGTGCTGGACAGCGAGCTGTCAGTGGGGAGCACGAGGCTGAGCAAAGCCAAAAGATGAAGCGGAATCACTGAACTTCCTCCTGGATTCAAGCCAAGCAAATCCTTTGCCTCACCCTGGCAGCATCCAGAGGCCCCTCCTGACAAACTCTGCAGATGCTAGAGTGACCGTGGCTCCCTCCAGACACTTGCCATCAACCCTGATTAGCCTGGCCGTCACAGCTAAATTGACTTGCCTGGCATGTGCCAGCCCCAAGGAAACTGTTGCAGCAGCAGTGAGCAGCCAGGGCAAGACTGGGGAGGAGACAAGCTCCAGGCAGCCAGAGCTAGTCATTCAGTGGCAGGTGTGCCTGGCAGCTCACCACTGCCTCCCCCTGCTCCGCACCACTCTGTTGCTTCATCTTCTCTCCACCTGCCTCTTTCTAAGAGTGAGGACCAACAGCTGAGCTGATTCACTACCTAGCACTGATCACCCCATAATCTGAATGGGATACTGGCTCAGGAGAGGATTTGAAACCACATTCTCGCTGGGTTCTTATATCTCACCCACCTCGGAGGCTTTCGAGTCTTCTCCAGCTCTACAATGAGGGACAAAGCTAATGTGCAAAGAGTGAAAAGGAGATAGTGGTTTGAGGCAATTGCTCTCTTGTTTAGAGTAAATCAGATAGAAGAGAACATAATTATCAGCATCCATCTTATCTGCATTATGGGCCAAGCCACCAGTTGTCATTTTAACTGGAGCAGAAGCAAATCTCTTCCTCATCATCACTTGTGACTGTAGCTGGCAGGACATTTTGCAGAGACTGAAGCACCATTCTGTCCCTCAGCCAGACCGCTTGTCCAAGCGTGACTTCTTTCCTTCCTCCCCTGCCCCAGGACACATGGCAGTCCACCCAGCTAGCGTGGGGTTGGCAGGATTTTCCTGCGTGTGCTCCTTTGCAGGAATTTTCAGAACTGAGGAACTATTCCAGCAGATAAATATTATTTGTGCAGAAAGCATGCAGAGATGCGTGCACTTTTTTTTTGCCAACAACCCCTGTAGTTAAAATAATCTTGGTTTGTATGCATAGTGCAAGCTGGTGCTCTCCTCTGATCTCTTGCTGATCCGAGGCTTAGCTGTCATTTCACACATTGCATTCATTTACATTAGCTAAAACACGGGGCCAAACTACGGCAAAAACACCGATCAGCTGCGTGTGCAACAGTAGATGCACTGCCAAGTTCCTTATTACTACAACCCACAGGTTCCCTCACCACTCAGATCTTGTTCCCTTTACTGTATTCCTCTTAACTGAGGCCTCTCCTGCAAACACACGTGTTAAGTGAGAGGAGCTCATCTGGAACAGCCAGCATGCAGCTCCAGATTCCTCCTCCTCAAGCTGCAAAGCCAGCCTCACTCACACAGCAGACCATCACCTCCTGCACCACTAAGTTGCTCACCGACAGCCCCCTCTTGCCTTGCCCAGAAGCAAAGCTTTCTATCATCTCTGACTGGCTCAGACACCTCATCCCGCTCAGCCTGTGATGACCTAACCTCCAATTATCCAAATCATTGTCACTCCTCAGCTTGACCACAGAAAATAACAAAGCATGACATTTCCAGCACTTACAAAGCTTCAGCCAGCACAAAAAGCTGTTGTTCATTTTCTCAGTAGCATGGGCACATCGAGCCTCACCTCAGTGCAGTGACTTCCCTTAGGACACTGAATCAAGCATTAAGTATCCTCAGTCCTTACTTTCAAAGCATTTCTCAGCTTAAGCCTCTGGTAGCTAAAAGAGAGACTGAAGCTCCAGGAAAACACCTGTTGGTCAGAGCTTCATCCTGATGGGACAACAGAGCCCTCCAGAGTAGGCGTAAAGTAATGATGTAAGAGAAAGAGCTCTCTCTTAAGCTTGCTCTGTGGCTGGTAGAAGCAATTCCCTTGGCAGCCAGGGACTAGCACAGACCTCACTGCTTTTCACACCAAGAGCAAGATGCTTACCTCAGATGAATCAGGTCGGGGCAAGATGAGCAACAAAAAGAAAATGAAGAAGAGATAAAAAAATACACCACTTAAAATACACCCGCAAGACACACTCAGCTTAAACAACCGTCAAAAAGAGAGTGCAAGTAAAACCCAAGACATGCTGTTTTCCTTTGGGGGAAAGATGAGGAAAAAAAAAAAACCCCACCCACATGGGCCTTGCAGCATGCTGATAAAGGGTGCCCAGGTGCCAGAGCTGAATCACAATATTATGAATCCCTCAGAGCTTTCCTTCCTACCTGCCCATTAAATATCATATGCACATCAAGGAAATAGGCTCCTCCTGGTAAAGCTTAGCATACAGAAGGTGTCAATAACCTTGAAAACTGCAATTCCCTTTAGCATGGTATTTAGCAACAAGTCCAGTGGAGCCCTGGCCTGGCTCACACTGCAAGTAGTTATTGCCACATTTCTTTGCTGGAGACCTGCAGTAAATCTTACAGAGAAACTGGCCCAGCTTCCAGCACAGGGTAGTGAAGATCTCTTCATAAAGGATTTTTTATAAAGAGAAGGTCAGGATGTCAAAAGCACAAAAAACAAAACACAACCAACCCACACAAAATCTTCGGAAAATGCTATGAGAAATATACACAAAGGTATTAGAAAATTCTCTTCTCATAAATTCATAAATAATGCCAAAAATGAACTGCAGCTTGAAGGATCAAACTATAGTTGCACCTTCCACATCTTTCACAGAAGACAGGTGGTCTAAAGAGCAGTCCCAAGCTCTCTTATTTCGCAGCTTTGACCAAGATGCACAAGCCCCAGGGCACAAAACAGTTCCTCCCTGCTGAGTTAGAACTTCACCAGCCCTACAGAGAGACCAGAACCCAGGGCCATGTCAGGGGATGCTGCCAGGTACTTTGAAGAAGCAAGCCCAGAGGCGAGGCTTCCTAATTGCAGACCTGACTCCAGGGTTACAGTGGCCTCAAGAATGAAGGAAAAATCTAGAGCATTTACCTTGACCTCTAAATGCTGATATCTCTGGAAAAAGAGACTCCTTAACATAAACTTTGCTATGATCCAAAAAGAAGGAGACATCTCAGCTCTGCACCCTATTAGCGATGCTGTGAGCACAGCTAAGGTCCATGGATAGCAAAAGAAAGCTCATCCACCACAGGCCCTCACATTTGGTATATGCCATCACAGCCCGGTTGGTAGCCATGTCATCTGTGACATGAGCAGAAACCAACGCAAGCAAAGGTCTCAGTCAGAGCCCCCTTCTTCACCCTCTCACCCCATTAGCCCTTTGCAAGCTTTGGGCTGTAAGTAACCTTGTCTTAGAGAGTGCTGCCAGGTGTCAGATTATTTTTTACAGAGGTGTCTCTGGGAGATTGCTGTCTTTCTGTTCTTTTTTCTAATGCTGAACATCTAACACACAACACCTACTACCACCTGCTACTGTTGTTCATTCACTGATCATCTCATTTTTTCACCATTTATCACTGCAATGATGACTGTATTAGCTCTCAGTGAAAACTCTATGAAAAACATATAGTGACAGCTTTTCTTTCAGGGTTGCAGTGGTCACCCAACACCAGGGACAAAAGTTAACTCCTGTGCTGCGGCTGCAAGCCACTTGCCTCCATTCTATAAATACTCTTAAGTTCTTTACACATCTCTAGTGCTGTGTAAGTAGGACAGAATAATGCAAAATAGGATGTAAAACAGTGTTAATGCAACTTCTGGTTAGGATTTCAGGGAGCTAATTTCCTCTTGCTGTCACTAGCATAAATCATGTTTCTTCATACTGCAGGCAGCGACATGACGTTAGGTGAAACGTATGTGAAGAGGAGAATCGGGCCCAAAAACCACAAAGATTGAGGAATTTAAGGTTATGGTTGTAAATTGCCCTGCCCACACACACGAGGTGTAATTTGCATTTGTGTAACATTATCTTTCACCCCATAATACACTGTCATTATTGCTCACATTTCCATGGTATCTGTTGCTTGATAGGTCCCACGGGACAGATTTTGCAAAACAGCTCAGCTCCCATTTAGGCAGCAAAAAAAAATATGTGGCTGGGCTTTCGAGAGCGCTGTGTATCCTGGAGGCTGAGCTTGTTTGAACAGGCAGCAGAATTGTCACAATGGGAGCTGCGAGGTGCTGAGCATTTTTAACATTCTGGCTGTGCAGGTTCCTCTAAGGAGAAGGGAGAAATAAAGATTCCAGCAAAGGTCTGTTTGCGACTAGTTTTTGGGTTGTTGGTTTGGGTTTTTTTTTCCCCAGGCTGGCTCTACTTCCAATAACACAAACTCCAAAGTGCTATTGCTTACTCTTGTGATTTTTATCAGGAGTCTTGGGACACATGGCATAAACCTTCAGGCGTGAAATCTTGCTATGACTTGACAATCTCAGATCACAATAAAGAAAAAAAAAAAAAGAAAGAGGTTTCTATTCGTCACTACTATGGGGGAAAAAAGATGACTACAAGATCTGAGTCACAGGGCTAAAGGTCCGAAAGCCATGGGGAAAAATAAAAATAAACTGCAATTTTTCTTTTCCTTTCTCAAATCTTATGGTTTTAGACCCATCTGACAATCTACAACACACAATTCGTGACATTTGAATACTTGTGTAATAACAATGAAATCAAGCAGACTGGTTCAGAAAGATTACTTTCTCCTGTGATCTGTGACCACAGAAAGTGGGACTAAGCAACAAATGGTACAAACCAAGGCATTACCAGGTCTACATTTTCTGCACTTCAGTGTTCCCTAGCTCCCCAACATGATGCTACACTAACACAGGGATATAATTTTATTTTTGGTTTTTATCCCAAATTTATTATGATTAACCATTTAAACATGTGACAATATATTGCACACTGTAGAACACACATGAAAAATATCACTGAGATCAGACAAGTACATAAAATGGGAGACTGTCTTCAGCAACTGAAGACTTCCTCCAGCACTTGGCACTGGCCTGGCCACACCTTGAATCCTGTGTCCAGTTTTGGGCTCCTCACTTCAGGAAGGACATTGAGGTGCTGAAGCGTGTCCAGAGGAGGGCAACGAAGCTGGTGAAAGATCTAGAGCACAAGTCTTATGAGGAGCAACTGGGGTTGTTTAGCCTGGAAAAGGCTCAGGGGAAACTTTATTGATCTCTACAACTACCTGAAAGGAGGTTGTAGGTGGATTCTTCTCCCACGTGACAAGTGAAGGATGAGAGGAAATGGCCTTAAGTTGCACCAGGGGAGATTTAGGTTGGATATTAGGAAAAATCTCTTCAGAGAGTATTGTGAAGCATTGGAACAGGCTGCCCAGGGAGGTGGTGGAGTCCCAATCCCTGGAAGTGTTTAAAAGATGTGCAGATGTGGTGCTGAGGGACATGGTTTAGGGACCCTGGCAGTGCAGGGTGAACAGTTGGACTCAATGATCTTAAGGGTCTCTTCCAACCAGATGATTCTGTGAAGATGTGGGTCTGCTATAGACTACTCAGTTTGTTAAAAAGCCCCAGAGATGAATGAATTTGCAAAAACATCCAGCACGTGTATCTGAGAGTCAATGCACTTTCTTTATACTAGTCCTTGCCCTTGTTTCAGTTTTGATTTCCTCCTCTCCCTCCCTTCACCCCCACTTTCTCCACTTTATCCTACGCATAGAGGTGCATCATGCCTTCACGTGCTGTGCTCAGTAAACTCTGCTGCTTGCCTCCTGTGCATTTCTCCTTCGAGCCTCGCTCCTCCTCTGCTCTGCTCTCTGTAGTTCCTCATTCTGCTCTGCGCCCCCTCGCATTGTTTCCCTGTATCCTGATCACACCTGTCTGATCTAGGGCTCAACTGACTTGATAAAGAGCTGCTGCACATACAGGGAAGTGCAGGTCTGAGTTACATTTCCATCTCTGATCTGCCCCCTCTCTGAGGAAAGACATCATTTAATGGCCTGCTTCGGGCATAAATCACATTGCTCTTTTCAGTGCTTCGTTCCACTTGGCTAGGAGATTGAGATGGGAAGGGAGGATATAGATGAAACTCAACCCCATTGGTCAAGTCCATCCTGTCAGCTTTTATGCATCCTTTCACTGCCTGCCTGGGACAGAGCCTACAGAAAGCTGGCAGTTTTGTCTTTGAATGCGTTTGAGCCACACATAGCCCGACCAGGGAATGAAAAGGATTTTTAACCCCTTTACTACTGTGTATGGATGCTGTAAGAGAACATCACTGTTGTCCCTGTACTAACCTGCTCAGGACTGTGGCTGCATGTGGATAAATCTTCGTGTGTACACATTTGAACATGGTTGTAAGCACGGTTTGTGTATCACTGAGATGTGATAAGAAATATTTACAGAGCAGCTTATAGAAAAACTGTGGATGGATAAGTTTCAATATTTAGAAAACACACCACCACCTGAGTTTCAGTTATTGCTTCACAAATAAAACTGTGAGGGGGGAAATGTACTTCCAAACAAAAAAAATCAAATGGAAAAGTACATTTTTGAAATGGAATCAGTGTTGAAAGAGAGTAAGTGACATCCCCTTTCAGAAAGGCTGAGGCACCATCTGAAGCAAAGACCCTGTAGGGGGCGGGTCTTAGAAGAGGAATCTCATAATCCCTTTGTGTTTTCCAGCTGCTAGGGCAGGACTGTGCCTGTCAAACGTGCTTGCTTTTTGTCTGATATAGCTGTAAATGAGACTGTTTTACAGCCTAATATATCTCAAGTCAGAAGCTAATTTCATGCACACTCATCAGTGAAATTAGTTCTAAAAAAAACATTTAGAAAAGTAAATGTTATCACTTTTCCCCCGTGCCAAGTCTAGGGCTCATATCCAGACCACTCTGTCTTAGACATTGTGGACTACAGATTTAAGGCAGGCTTATAAATACAAAATATCTGCTTTTCTTATTCCAGGGTTCAGCTTCTTTAGATTATTTTTATATTGGCGTTTTGGTCTAGTGAGCCAAACACATGGCTAAGAGTTAGGAGATGTCATTTGGAGAGCGTACGTCTGAGTCTGCTGGTGACACTCACTGGGTCTCACTCACCTGGTCTGAAACATGAGAAAGATTAAACTAACAAGCCTTGGTTTATATCTTTGAGATCTGCAGAAGAAAAGTAGAAACCTCTGGTTTATTTGGGCCCATGCAGCTACTATAATAACAATAATTAATAGAGAAAGTGGAGCTAGACCAAGATTTTCCTATACAGGACTTTTACCAGCAAAAAATGTTATTTCATTGAAATGTACACACTTCAATATTGTGATAATTATTAAAACATCATTTAGAAGAAAGAAAAGGAATGCAAGAGGAGAGGAAAGCATTTTCGTGCTAGAATGGTATGGTTGACATTTTCTTATTTATAAACTCCTTTGTCATGACAAAGTATGAGAAAAACATAAAAAAGCTGAGCCAACCACCTAAAATTAGGCAGGAAAAAAACCATATTAAAATGGATGGGAAATGTTTATTCTTGTTCTGACTGAGAAAAAACCCCACATTTAGAAAAAGCAGAACTTCCCACAAATCCTAAATTGTATTTCCAGCACAGCTAGTAATAAGAATATTACATTATATTTCTAATACCTATACCTCCACAGACGTATTACTGCACTTACACACCAAGCATTAGCACATGTATACACTTGCTATTCAATAAAGTTGCTATGCAACACTCTGCAACAGACTCCTTCACTTCCGTACAGTGAAGTAATCTGCTTCCAAATGATGAATCAGTTACTAAATCGTAACTGGAAACTGGAAGACATCAAACACAATGCAAGGACTCTTCTTTGCATAAGACCAATGTGACAAGAAACATTTTCTGCTCCGATATCAAAACATGTAGTAACAGAAGCGGAAGAAATTAAAGTTATTAGAAATGACTACAGCCTCCCTGCTCAAAAGCGGGCAGATACAGAACAAAAATCAGCCTCTTCCCCCACCACAAACCTTGTGCCCTGACATGAGAAGGAGGGACGAAAGAGCTAACGCAAACCTAGCAACCTGCCACCTAATCGCAAAATTATTACAACAACAAATCGATGTGGAATTTCACCCCAAGCCCAGGACAGAGACATGCCCAGAGTAGAAAGCAACTACCTCTGACAGAGACCTGGAGGGTATTTTTTTCCTCTTTAACACTTGTTTGGAGACTCACAGGGCTTGTCACACCAGCTCACCGCCAAGGAACTGAATCACACAGTAATAGGAATGGAACAGCCTCTAAGTTTTTGTTTCATGCATTTTCCAAAAGACCCCCAAAAGGCAGCGTTCCTGGGGCTGTGGTCAGGAATGCAAAAGAAAAGCGGCGATACTAATGAAGGTGTGGTATGTATTACAAAACTAGGGTGCCTCGTGTTTTCTCTAGTACACTTTGAAAATGACGTGAATGGAGGAACGATCAGGTGGGGCAGAGCCACAGAATTCTTAATCCAGAAGAGAAATCCAAAATGATCAGTAGTACCTCCTGCTGCAAATTGCAAGAAATGCAATCAACTGCTGATAATCAGTAGCTAAAGATCAGTTCAAACCCTGAAGCAAGGAGGTCTAAAATCTAGAAGTATCTCCATGTGAGCTCTCATCCCTTGGACAATCCTATTTTACTTATTTTACTTACGCAGTGACTCTTACTTGATTTGGGGACGGAAGGGCTTCTCATGACAGTGAGATTTACAGTCTAATTACGAACTGGGTGAAGAACTTCTTCCTTAATGGACATTAGTTACCTATGTAACATTTGGTTACACTGGATGTCCTTTTCTTCTTCTGCATGATTCAGGTAGGAGAGTCTACCCATTTTTTATGCTATGCATAATGAGCACGACACACACAAATAGCATTTGTCAGCTCCTCACAGAATATTGTTTCTAAGCCTCACAAGTCTCACTGTAAGGAAGGGCTTTCGGTAACATGTTAAGAACGAACACAGGTAAGCAGAATTTAGACATATCCAATTTGTGCATTTAAACTTCAGCCTTGCCCACCTGCCAAGAATATAAAATAAGTTTATTTAACAGATGATACTTTCTCATCTACCATTTCTTCTTTTACCTTTTTTCTTGCTATTATTTCCTTAGAGTCATTCTGAATTTCCTCCCCCCTAATTTTTGTCATCGGTTCTATCTTTTGCTTCATGTAATACAAAATGTCTCTCAATTTCTCCAGAAATTTCTCACTTCGGTATGCAGACTTTTCAAACACTGGCTCATTATTTGAGTGTTACCATTCTTTGGGCACTAAATACTCTACCCAGACAGACCATTTCAGCACTCTTCCGCTCATGCAGTAATCACTCAAGATTCTAATTACTTTGTCCCTTCTCCTGATAATAAACTGCCATTCTTCAGTCCACATGGCCAGACTCCTCTCTGAAGATCAGTCCCTACCTTGGTGCGCATGTGAAAGCCTTTGAAATGGCCACTGGTGAACGCTGGGCCACACTGTCCTGTCGCAGCCTTCTGAACTTGGCTGAACATATACCTTTGGGATTTATGCCCCTGCCCCTCCTCAAATACCTCACCCACCAAGATCTCAATCTCCCTCTACCTCCCGCTGTACCATTTCCCACTTTCTTTGTTAGCACCTGCAACTCCCTCAGCTTAGTATCATCAGTACATCGCACTAATAGACTTTCCCTCCCTTCAGATCAGTAATGAAGAACTTCAAAAAGACATTAAAAAAAGATTTGTGACTAAAGGTCCCATTAATTATGTTTGCTGGACCCCACTGGGCACCTTCTTCCAACACAGCTCATTCCCATTTATCACAACTTTGTTTACAGCCTCTTCACAGTTTTTAGCCCTCAAGTCAGTGCTTCCTCTCCCAGGGAATCCGATGGTTTTTTAATTAATAGCAGGATGTCTTTTGTCCCAAACATTCTCTGCATATAACCACAGAATTACGTAGCGAGAAAGATACACAAAGTATTTCCACACAGTGGAAATTAAAACAGCATCAATTTCACACAGGCAGAGCTTTATACTCTTATAAGGAGCAGGCAGACAGCGTCATGGCTGGGACAGTCAAAGGAAATCCGACAGTCTGTGCTCTGCAAAGCACAAGATGAATCCAAGCGTCCCTGGTGCCTCCGCAAGGACAGAGCAGGTTTCTGGTGGGACAGTTCTGATACTGTTCACAGAGCTCCTCCCGGGGCAGCTGCTGCCAGCAGCAGGGCAACTCTGGCTGCTCCAGACAATGACTAGGAATAAAACAAAGCCTTCACTCTTGGTCAGTCAAGCTTTGCTCCTGACCACTGGTTCAGCAATTAACCTGTCAGATGTCTGCAGGACTCAATTCGATATTGTTCAAGATGTTCCCACTCACCACCAATGTTAAGTCTAACCTGGTAACAGGGATCAGCCTCAAAGCAGTGTTTGAGCTCAGACTCACAGGACTCCTTATGAAGGAAAGGGGGCTGCATAACGAAGATGGTGCTGCCCTCGCACAGCTGGCTGTACGCTTCCTGGAAGGGGTAAGCCTACCACGCATGACTTCTGGGCCACCCTCTTACAAAAGCGATGACCCCCACCACTGCGATGCATGCCCACAGCCAGGACCATGACTGGTTCCCAGCTCTCTTCTCTCTGGAGAAGAGCCAGAGAGAAGCAGACAGGGTGGTAGAGTTGTTATGCTGACAGTCAATAGCCAAAAGGTTGTTCTTGGCTTCCATCTTTATCACCCCATAAAGGAGACCTGTTATATGCCTGGGTGTGCACTCAGTGCTCAAAACAGCTGATCCTCTGCCTGGCACCCTCCTGCCATGTCAGGCACACAGACTGCGTGCACTTCAGTTCCTCCACTGCTCCTTTTAGCACCCTCTATCCCTGGCTAATGCTCAAGAGATAGAAATACACCCAGGAAGAGAGATAAGACCCTTTTCCAGAAGGGCTTTGCATGCAGCCAGAGACCCTGAAATCTGCTTCCATAGCATATTCAAGAAATAGGTAGCATCATGAAAGCAACTTTAGCACAAGTCAAAACACAATGCAGAGTGGGAAGTTGACGGTGCAAGTTCCTCAGATCTGGAAAAGAAAAAGGAGGATATGAGCTGCAGAGAAGGCCTTAGCCATTGCAGAGATTATGGGAGATTAGGAAGACTAAGGAAGAATAAAGAGACTTCCTGCCATTTTGCAAGACAGAAAAAACTTGTGGAAGAAACATCTAAAGTCTCACAGGGCTGCATGAGGCAGCTGCTGCCTTTGTACAGGGAATAGCCAGAAACATTGGAGTGACACAGAGGACCAAGTTCAGTGCTCTTGCAACCCTCTGAATGGTACTGAACCTGTATGCCAGTTCACTTCTCTCCCCCTGGATACAACCTCAGGTGAAGCCTGAGCCACCTCCATCAATGCTTCCTGCAGTTAAATAACAAAGGCAATACCCCCTTACTCAGTCCAGGGTTGCAGTGAGAACAATGCTGAGTTGAGGAAAAAGAAAAGAATAAGGGGGAAGAAACAGTTCAGCACCAATAAAACTGCAAAGCATGGTAAAGAGGGTGGTCTTGCCCTAATCCTCTGGGAAAGGAGGAATCGAGGGTTATGGAGGGACCATTGCCACTACGGGAGCAGTGCATGTGCGTGGCACATGTCCCAGGGCTGCAGCACCTCTCTGGTTTGGATGCAGACCTGAGCTGGGGGCTGTGTCTCAGACCTGAATGGTGCTGATGAGCAGCAGTTCAGCTGCTGACACATCCAGCTCATGTGCATCCCCACCAGCCTCATGCCCAGCGGTGCGCAGCCTGGCTCATACATGCACGCCAGCTTGCAGGAGGAATAGTTGGCACAAAAGAGGGAGTACAAAGTACAGGGTGAGGAGAAGAGGAAAAATAGCCAGTGTTAAATACCCCTAAGCTGTAATAGCATGAAAATTTTTCAGATGAGAGTATTCGGAAGAGTGCATGAAAGCCTAAGCAAACTCTTTCTCACTGCTTCCCCGAGCTCAACCCTCTCCAGACCTCACACACATTGTTTTTGGATGCTACAGACATTATCAAACCTGCAATGTCCTTCAGTAAGAATAAGAAAAAAACTTTTCCTTTACTGCATATGGTTCAGCCTCGGCTCTTGAGCCATCCATCAGCATGGCCCTCCACAAAGGATGACCAGGGCAAGCATGCTGGGAGAATGCAGTTTCCCTGTCCATCCAATGACACCTCTTAGCCCCATGATGAGGAAAAGCCTGGACACACCATGCAGCAGCCTCCACCCGAATTGCACCTGAACCCTGCCTGGAGAACACCACAACACACAGCCTGATTGATCACATACTCCCCACAAGCCAAGCTGAGCAGGTATGAGAGGGAAGCATGACTTACTAGGCACACGGTTGATAGCTTTCAAGGGTCTCAGGACACGGACAGTACGGATTGCAGACAAGTTAATGTTTTGGAGATCCAGGGAGTACTCCACCATCCTGCAAAAGGGAAGGGGAGGAGAGAGAAAGAAAAAGACAAAGTTTAAAAGAATCCAAAATTTTGATTCTTCATCGAATTGCTTCTGGAAACCATGAGGATGAAGTCTAAGAGTTTGAGAGCAAAGCTGAATCCTCTGGGAGCCCTCCAAGAGCAGGACTGGAGCCCACAGTCCTCTGGTAGAAAACACAGCTTGACCGCAGCAAGCTCAGAGCATACCAGGAGCTGAGATAACACTTACCTGCTGAGACTGTCTGAAGGGGAAGGACCTGCAAGAAGGTGCCCTGACAAGGAACACACACTCCTGGTGAGGGCATACATGCAGGGTGGACATTCACCGTGAGGCTAGGAAAAGAGATGCTGTGCAGCTGGCTTTGCTGAGCATTAGCTGCAGTACAGCAGGGTTCTCCCCGTGTTCCCCTCATCTCATAGTGCAGGAAGAGGTCCTTGAAGGCAGCTTCAGCTAACCTCACATAGAAGCAAGCTCTACTTAAAGCGGTAACTGCTTCGGCTAGGTGGGAAGGCGTTTCCCATAGCTGTGATTCACTCCTTTCTGACACCAACCAAGAGGGAAAAAGCCTTATTTTAGGATATATGCTAGACTTTAGCTTTCCTAACCCAAAAGCACACTTCCTAAATAACCTTGAAGTGCAAGTAGCTATAACTAAAACATTAGCTTTGCTGCACAAGCATCAGGGTGCAGATGAAAAAATGTGACCTGGCCCTGCATCCTCTAGCCCAGTGCTCCCTCATGCAGTGTGGCAAATGTCCAGTAGCTTGCCTAACTCTTGGAAAGCACTGTGAGAAACTGGATTATACCAACCATTTACCCCAGCCAGCAATTTCCATCTGAGGATCTCAAAGCATTTTGCATGTTTTAGTGAACATAAGCACATGAAGCCTCCAGGAAGATACGAGCTGTTACCACCAGTTTCCCTGGGGTGACCCTGATGTGCAGAGGGGATCAAGAAGGTGACAAAGTTGGCAGGTGAAACAGCAGCAGAGTCAGGACAGGAACTACTTTTCCTGAATCTCTTCTCAGATGTGAATAATGAAACTACAAACAGCTCCCTTTTCAACATGCTCAAGAGATGAGGAGGGATCAGAGAATGCAGCTTTTTGTTACTGCACTCCTTCTCAACCAAAAACCTTGTAATTTCTATAGAAAGACAAGTCAATACCCCAGTAAGCTAAAGTCCACCCAAATCCCTCTACCCAGGAACCAATGGAGAAGTGAAGCAGAGAGCCTGAGATATTGAGAGGGAAACAGGGTATGGGCAGCCCATAAGAAATACCAGGGAGAGGACTCCAGTGAAAGACTGTTCTTTCTATCGATCATCCTCTTTACTCAAAAGGACCTTAAAGAGCAAATGTCTAGTTATCTGTCTACACTTTTCACAAAGGGGACTTGTGGGAGTGATAGATTTTCAAACACAATAGGGTAAACCTGTCGAAGTGTTGTGATTATTCGCTCTCATGCTCTTTTTCTTTCCCTCCATCATTCCTTTCACTTTTTTCTCCATGCACTTTTAGGGTAATTGCATGAAATAATTCTTCCTCTGAAATGCAGCAGCATTCATTTACCTCCCTGGAGCTGTCAGTTCTACATACAGTGAGCGCAGAAGGAGAGAGGAGGGATTTCACGCAGATAATCAAAATATTCACACTCCCAAAAAGATGCCAACCAAAAAAACCCTACTCCAAACCAAAGAGCAATATTTAGATGGCATTAGTGATAGACAGAGGCTTGGCTTCCAGTCAGACAAAATTGGGAAGTGGGTATGAAAGGAGGAATAATGCACACAGATATAAACACACAGACACGACTACAGGGCACCACACAAAGGACATACCTGTGTGGTGCAAACAAAGACAGCGCAAAGGGCCTTGAGTAAGTACTGGATCAACCTTGGCGTGTTATTGTTCCAAAATTAGACGGACCTGCTAAAACTTTGGCACTACGGTTATGGGCAAAGCAACGTATGAACATAACTGTATTGCTCCCAGGACGTGGGAGCATCTTTACAGCACAGAGACTTGACATGTAGAGGCAGTTTCCTTACTGAAGGATTCCCTACA
>NW_010403997.1:108610-109038 GCF_000710305.1 Buceros rhinoceros silvestris | reverse complement strand
CACTGCAGTCTGTTATAGGGGAGGTACATACACAGAAACATAAAGGTCTCCTAGCTCAGTGAAGTCTGACAGAACTTCCCTTCCTCTTGTAAATAAAACCACATTCCTAAGCACTGGGCTGAGGTCAGATATCTGAGGGCAAAAAAATTATTTTTGAGCAGTATCAGAACAACCTGAAACACAATCTGTCAAATGCCAAATAAGCAAATAGCCCAAAAATACATCTAATTTCAAAAAGTGGTCCTTTCTGAACTGCAAGCAACCAAATTAGAAGTACTGAAGAACACCATGACCCTCACAGAAACTGAGCGCAGGGCTAGGCTTGAGATGAAATCAGTGGGCAGAGATAACATCTTTTCTTAGACTTTGCCATACAAAAAATATATTTAAAATATATTTTAAAATATAACCTCTATTTTGAGTTCTGT
>NW_010403997.1:103268-108572 GCF_000710305.1 Buceros rhinoceros silvestris | reverse complement strand
GCTACAGCCCTATTACTGGCACTACAATGGGAGTAACCTTAATCAAGGGCACATCACTGCCCTCTCCTAGCTGGAATGGGCTTGCCACCTATGTGACACAGTCCATGTGTCAGTAGAAAATTAACAGTAATCAAAGTAGCAAGCACAGGTCCTTTGAGAGCAAGACAAATGCTACCCTAGCTGCAATTGTGCAGTTCAGACAGCCAGCGAGACAGCCTACTGCAGCCCTCAGTGACCATAGATTTGCTCCCATTACATTCCAGTTTAGCTAGAAAAAGCACACCAAGCAGTAAATCACTCTGCCAGTGAAAGCAGCAGGCTGTTCCCAAGGATGGGTCTGAGAAGGGCAACTGTTAAATTCTTCAGAGAGCAACTTCTAACAAAAACAAGCTCAGCCCTAGCAGGCCCTGGGACTTTGGCTTGCTAATCAGATCCCTTCTGCCTACAGTTCTTCTGAGGCCTCCTGGTCTTGGCTATAATGACAAAGACACATCCAGGATGCTTAAATTCCTATGGATGAGTTATGTCTATTGTACTCATGTAAATCATATCTGAAAGAACTCCAACACAGCTCTAGTTCAATTTTGCACTAGGGCTGCTCGTTCTTCCCTTTTCATTCCTAGCGATGGCTTTAGCATCATCTTATGTTCATGCTTCTCTTTGCACAAGGGTAGCATGTCCATACCATGATGGACTGCAGGTAACCGGGGTGAAATAAAACTCCATTGATTAACCAAATCACCATTTTCTGTGTAGGTAAAACCAATGAATCCAAATGTTGCCTCCTTTCTCTAATGAAATGAGATCTCTAAGTGACTGCTGTAGACTCTGGGCATCTGCAGCATTTTACTGATAGCCAGCTGGTTTTGCTCTTATCTTTCTCCAGCCAGCCACACTCCCCACTGCCTGGAAACCCTGTATACTTGACCCCCTCTAGGTTTGGGCAGCACCTGATCTCCTACTGCTACATGTGGAGGTAGTGATGGGTTGACAGAGTCAAAAGGGCTCACTGCAAAAAGCAGTCATCTAGAAACTGGCAGCAGATTTGTGTCAGGAGAGTCACATTTTCCTGTGTCCGTGTCTCAAGATCTTCCGATAGTGGATTAGGCACACAGGGCTTATGTAGACTCAGGCAGGTACCAAACCTTCGATGCTTGGATCCTTATCACACCAGCAACCCAGGGAACTGTGTGTTTGCTAGGTGTTCATAAAACAAGAGCAGGGAAACATTAAAGCTAGTACAAAACAGTTGCATCCTTATTAAACTCCAGGAACTTTCCAGGCTCCTTGCCCTTGCTTTGTGGCAGCTTGGTGCCATGAGCAAGGGTAGCTCCCACAACCTGCTGCCCTTCATCTAGTTCTCCCTTCTTTCTTAGCTACTACTTTAAGCATGTCTTATTTGTAAAAGCCTTAGTTTCTTAAAGGTCATGGGGCAGTCAGTCTAGGATGCAAAAATAGTAAAGCCTTTGCTGGTTGTGAGCTGTCCCTTCCCCTTGTCATGATGGGGCTGGGGGAATGCATCTCTCGCAGGGGAAACAGCAGCTCATTTCTGGCACTGCTAAAGTATTTTGCGGCCTCTGGCGTGGGTGGGTGAGCATAGGGGCAGGTTTGGAAGCAGGAACTGTGCTAAATCAGAGAGAAACTCCTGCTCTGTGGTGGAATTTGAGCACTGAGCTGTCAAGATAATTGAATTTATACAGTAATTTTTCCCTCAGAAGAGATTTTCTTCAAGACTTGCTGCATGAAACTCTTCTGGAAGGCGAGGGGATTGATGCACGTACTGTTTCCACACCATACAGCTCAAGGCTGATGCACAGTGGGAATGCTGACAGAGTGGGAAATGGCACAGGGGCACCAGCTGTAGGATCAGGGAGATGCCTGTCAAGGAACACCTCTCCACTTGAGCTCTGCCTCCCTCCCCACTTTCAAGGTATCCCATCTCCTCCCTGCCACCTCTCTTACATCCCTCTTAATCATGCCTGCCTGCAACATTTCCACCTCTCATTTTCATCTTCCACCTTAACTTCTAGTTTTTCTATTAATCTCTTGCCTTTCCTTCATCTTTTTCCAGTTTGCCTCATATCCTCCAATTCCCTTCCCAATCCTGTTCTTTTCTCTTCCATCTTCCTCTTTATTCCTTTTGTCACTTTCCCTCCTGATGATCACACTGCTTCCTCCTCTGATTTAGTCACTGTCTTGCTGATAAACATTAGCCCATGCCCAGGCAAGTCTGCTCAGCTGAACATACAAGGGACCATGTTTTTAACAGAGATGAGACCAAGTTAGTGTGGGGATCAAGTAAGCAATTTCTTAGCACATTGACCCTGTCCAGAATGCCTGGTCTGATGTCCCTCCACCCCATGCCAAGCCACTGGAGCAGACAGCAAGAACACAGGGACGAGGGGGCACGTAAACCACCAGCATCGCAAACCTTCATCGCTCATGAGGTCTCAACAACATCAGAACAGCCCCATCAGCTACACCTTGGCACTTTTCGCTCCTCTGCACCCACAAGCTTGAGAGTGGGCTTAGATCTGTCTTGGCACTCTCTACAGCAGCAAAGCAGCAACGAAACTCAGAAAAGAGCAATGCTCATTGGCCAACAGTAGAAATGCATGGCCAGCATTGTTCTGTACCAGCCATGGGAGAGCAAACTGACCAGCAGGATGGAGGAATAAATCTAAGACTAAAATAGACAGTGAGAATATGAAAACCTTCTAAGGAGTCCAGAAAATTCAAGCTTTATTTTGTTTTACGTGTAACCCAAGATAATTTACTTAGTGCCTGGCTGGCAGCTTCCTCATAGCTACATTTGATTAAATTTGATTAAAACAACTCAAACATTACCATATACTTCTTCATATTTACATCTTATAACTTTTTAAAATACTTATTAAATTCCTTAATGTTAGCTCCTGAACTTCTATTTGCTGAAAATTGACAGCCAAGAAATAATATTTAAAATGCATTCTGGAAGCATTCATGGAAAACACCGAGGCAGTATTTTTATTATGACACAAAGCCAGTATGTTTTTGTGAAATGCAAAAGCTGCCTAATTCCTTCTCTGATAGGGGTTTTCAATTGAAATCTAATTAACTGCAGTCTAATCAATTCATATTTCTTTGTCAAATAAATTTGGGTTTGGCACTGAAGCCAGAAACTTTGTGGCTGTGACTTCCTAGCTGTAATTTCAGGCTTGCTGTAAGTCTCCGGGCAAAGTCAAGCTTTTCCTGCCTTTGGACTTTTATTTGGTCCTTCATCTATGAGCACCTGGGGTGACAAAGACAGAAGATTGTTGGGTTGCTCTCTGCTCCAAATTCCTCCAGCCTCTCAGCTATGTCAGCGGTCTAAGCCTGACATGAACCCATACCATGACTAGACGTGGTTTAACCAATGTCTCTGTACAAGAATATGCCTTTCTGTCCTCGGATCCTCGATTTGGCCGTCAAATTCCACAAAATGGAATTTCTACCTCTTTGAAGATCCAGCACATAGGAGTCACAGGGAAATATAAAACTAAGTCTGCCAGTTTTCCCTGTCTGAATTTTTAAATTCAGATTATCATCTCCACAGTTGGAGCCGATGTCTCTCCATTTACCAATGTACCATGTCGTCCTCATATATGAGACATTTATGAGCCATCCCACAGCTCCAATATCTCATCTGCAGTTTATGGGGTGGTGGTGGGAGACTGATTTACTCCCACATCCTCCCATCTCTGTATTACGCATCAGGTTGAGAGGAAGGTCTCACTGCCTCTGCTCTGGCTTCAAAGACTGCAGCTACAACACAAAGCAGCAGCAAAGCCGGTCCTTTCACCAGACAACGTACTCCAGTGGTCCTGTAGCTCTCCTCTTACCCTAACAAGCTGCTCTAATGAAAGGAAATTAGAAAACATGTGCATCGCTAGATCCACCTGGTCGTCTGTGTCTAGAGATGTAGCGGTGGGATGGGGTCATGGAGAACAGGGCTAGCCAGGTTCCCCTGGGGTCTCCGATACCTGAATTTGTGGTGTGCAAAAAGGGAGGGCAGGCAGCAAAATCCACTTCCTGCTGCCCATGACTGCCTGGATAGTGGGGACCATCAGCACTGGAGCAACAGCAAGGAGGAGGGAGGAAGAGCTCACAGCTGAACAGCTAGAGCGTGGGTAACATGGGGCATTCGAGACACCTCCTGTCAGCCCTTGCTAAAGCTGGACATGATCTAGCTTGTACACCAGGAGAGCTGTAAGCAGGCAGGCACTGGTAAGGGTTGAAGCCCATCTCCCACAAAACCATCTGGAGACATCAGAAGCAGAGCCAGGAGATTTTGACAAGGCCTGCCCGGATCCTGGGCAAGAGAGGAGGCCTGCTGCTTCCACCTGGAGTCTGCAGTTACAGGACACACTTGTACCAGCAGAAAGGAAAAAAAAAAACAAACAAAAAAACCCCACAAAACTACACACAGCATATGCAGACAGGCTTTTTGCCAACCCCAGGACTGCAAGGCTCCCAGGTGGGCCCTAGTTTTTAAGATTTGTGTGCCATGGCAGCCCTTTTGCTCTACAGCTGGAGCCACATCCTTACTTGCCCCCAAAGGTCCCCAGGGCTATGACAGAAATTCAAGACTCTTTCTAGGTGACCCCATTTCCCTGCTCAGAAAGTTGTGTTGTGGCCCATATCCCCATTTCCTTCGCTTCCTCAGAGCTGCGAGAAGGCACAACCTTTACCAGGGCATTGGGAATGGGCTGGGGCTTCAGACAGCACATGTGTCCTAAGCACAAGCAGCCTCCCAGTCACATCAGGGCTACAGCCACCTATGGACTCCTCCTTAAAAAAGTCTTCAAGAATGTTGTGTCTCCCAATTCACAGGTTATTTGCACCTGATCTTTTGCTATATGGACATTGGTTTCTCCACGGTGCAGAAGGCATAGGGCTCCCAGACAGCCCCCGGCACTGAACCTATCAGCTCCCTCGATACATACTTGAAGAGCAAGCCACGAAGGCACTTGCACACATTTCTCACGGTTTGGTGCCTTTGGAGCCAGGCTTCAAAAGGCGCCCTAAACAGATGAGCTGAACACCTTTCAACACCTACAGCAGAAAGGATGGAATAACATCGTATGGGATGTGGCCAGACATTACACAGCAGGCCTCTAAATTGCTCTGCAAACCACAGCGTACTCAGCTAAGTAGTCCTGCTTATCTCTCTTAAAGTTAGAGCTCATCATGCTGCAAAAAGATAACTCTCTGCTGACGTAAATGCTGAAAGAAAATAAAACTGTTGCTGGTAAAACAAGGACTGCAAAAATTACACTTTCCGCC
>NW_010403997.1:96780-103124 GCF_000710305.1 Buceros rhinoceros silvestris | reverse complement strand
GCCCCCCCCCCCCCCCCCCCGCCCCTTTATAAAGTAGTAATTAAAGAGGCTATAATTCTGTTATTAAAAAGACATTTCTTCAGGGAATGATAGATCGATTACTAATTACACAGCTTCCAGAGCTATGATGCTTAGTATTGTTTAAAAAATAACATGCAACTGTTCCCCCCTCTCCAGTACAAGACATTTTACCTGCTTTTTCATAATCACTCCACAAGCAAAAGCTGCTGCAAGCTTCCAGAGCCTGTGAGACTGGTCCCTTGCTGCCTGGACCATGATTATTTCACACCCCTGAACACTCAGATTTCTCTCCAAACTGTGTACTACGAGAAAACGTCAGAGTTTCTTAATAATTTCAGAGACATGATATGAAATGACATAAGCAGGTTTTCACACTGTGATAAGAAAGCCAGAGGGACACGCCAAGCACAGATGACTGAAGACAAGCCATGGGGCCTCACTTTTGAAAACCTCAGAGCCTGTATTCCATTGCTTAGGGGAAAAGAAAAAGGAAAAAAAAGTAAGTGTCTGCATTTTGGTCCTGTGAGCCTGCCGGTGTTGACTTTTTTTAAAGCTAAAGATTCACATGGTAGGGAGTTAGCTTTTAGGGAGGCAAAAAAAAAAAAAAATCAGAGACAATAATTGAGAACTACACATAACACAGGCAGGGTACCACTGTCTCCTTGTTTTGATTCTTCTTGGTGTGATTCATTTCGTTTTGATGACTGCTTTCATTTCAATATGTTGCACATCTATGGATAGTTTTACTAGGAGAAAGCAAATGAAATAATTAGTATCATTAAGGAGGAGAAAGTGAGTGCATGTGGAGGGGAGGGCTGTGCTTCTGATATTTCTGCCTTTGGTTAAGATGCTATTTAGCTTGCTGCTTGCTGGTTTTCAGCTTTATCTGATCACTGCTTGAAACACCTAATTGCTGTATTTATTACAGTTTTAACTTGCCGTAATTTTATAGAAAATTTCATTTAACACTGAAAATCAGCCAGCTAGGATTTTCTGAGCATTCTGCTGTTTACACTGCTGCTAATAAGCATTTAATGGTCTGAGATTTTAAAGTTGTAACTATGCAAATTCTGGCCAGGTCCCTGAAGGACTGTAGTTAATTAAAAGCAAAGAGAAAGCAGAAGAATGACACCACACTTCCTATCTTCTAAGATTAAGGCCAAACAACGTGTTTCAGGTGAAGCAGCCTCTTCCTAGCATGGAAGGGTATCACACAGTGCCAATTTTGTTTCCTGGGAACAGGTGGGCATTTGAGGCTGGGGGGGTAGTACTTTTCATCCTTCAGAGAGTTGTGGAAGGGTATCACACAGTGCCAATTTTGTTTCCTGGGAACAGGTGGGCATTTGAGGCTGGGGGGGTAGTACTTCTCATCCTTCAGAGAGTTGCCAACCCCCTTTCCTGGGCTAAAATGCAGAGGAAGGAACTTGGGGCTGCAGATGTAAACCAGTGGCTTCCCAGTAAGGAGAGAGATGTCATTTGGAGGTTCACGCACTCAGGAGACTCAGGAGACTGAGGTTACACGGGTTTGAAAAGACCTTGGACAGACAGATGCAGAAAGCAGCATCACTGCAAGTTTATGAAAAAAAGGATGCAATATCTAAGGAATAGAGGAAGCAGAAATGAAGGACAGTAGATAACTCAGAGAGAAGGTACTACTACTAATGGGTAATACTACTGATAATAATGTCAGTGGATAAAGAGCAATACTTTCCAGGTTCCCAGTGTGGAAGCTGCATAAAGCACTCTTGCAGAAGCAGCCAAAAGGCACAGGAAGCAAGAATAAATGTTCTGCTCAGACTGAGGGGTTATCAGGCATGCCCAAGAAGAGATGTCAAGCTGTCCAAAGGTGCAAGGAAAACCTCTCCAAAGGCTGTCCATCTACTCAAAGAAAGGGATGCTTTGGAAAAGAAACTAAGATATCAGAACAGCTGTGCTGGCATACTATAAGTGAAATGAGTTTAGAAAAGCAAACTCAGGAACGTTTTCAATCTTCCAGGAAAATATTTACCCATGATGATGCATTTTGAAATTAATAGTTTCTATGATATGCCACAGATTATAGATAATCTCTGAAGATGGACACGAAATATTCAGCTGAGCTCCCTGGTGGCCCATCCTGGCCAATGGGCAAAGGAGATAATGGAGGAATCTCATAATGAACTGCTAGCTTGGGCAGCTACATAGGGCAGGAGACTTGCAGAGCACTGAGCTACCTCTGGAGAAGCAGAAATATTGACCAGCATTTCATTAGAAGAATTAGTTTTTAGGGAACTAAGAGACAGCCCAGTCAGGATATTGTTAAATGAAAGGCCGAAGGGGAAAGTGATGAAATTAGGAAAAATGCTAATTCTTACAGAGCTTCCACATAAAGAACAAAACTAATCAAGGCACTAAAAGATATAAAGAGGAGAAAAATGGTATTGTCTATACGCCAGTACCAGGGGCCCGAGTAATAAAGAAAATAGGAATTGCTCATTTTACGAGCATAAGCAGCCTAAATGGCATTAAGAAAGCCTGGTGGGAAGATCTGAATGGAAGGAATATTCAAATCAAGAAATTTAACCTAGCTAGGAAGGCTGAAATTAACAGAGAGGGAGGGGGAGTAGCACACTGTCAAAAATGGCACTTTCTATTACGGAATCAGTGACAATCTGGAAATAAATACTTACGGATTAATTTTCTGCCATATAAAGTACAGAATTCCTCCTGGCTAGAGAAATGGGCTAACAGGAGCCTCATGAAGTGCAACAGACAGATTGAACCTGTGCTGGACTGAGCTGCTGCCTAAGGACTGATGGGTAGTGGCTCTGATGAAAAGGACCTGTGGGTGCATGGTCCATGAGAGGAAGGCTGATGGTATACCAAGTTGCATCAACAGGAGTGCAGCCTGCAGATGAGGGAAGGGATTGTCCCCTTTACTTTGCACTTTCCACATCTAGAATAGCACATTCAGTTTGGGCCCCCCAATACGAGAAAGATGTTGATAAACTGGAGCAAGTTTAGTGGAGGATCACCAAGATGCTCAGGGCTGGAACACTTGCCTGGTAAGGACAGGCTGAAGGATGGAGAGTAGATGATTTTGAATGGACCTAACAGCAGCTCCTTGGTAGGAGGTCAAGTAAGGAGATGAAGAAGCCAGGCTCTTCACAGTAGTGCATGACAGGAAAACAAGACACAACAGATCTAAATCCAAGCAGTGAAGAGAGATTCAGTCTAGTTACAGAGATAAATGAGCAGTGGGGCTGGGGCACAGGGAGGTGGTGCAGTCTCCATCTGTGGTATTTTTCAAGACTTGACTGGACAACTGATCAACTTATCTTGTGTTTGTTGTTGATCTTCCTTTGAACAAGAAGATTGGACCGGAGACCTCGCAAGGTCCTTTCCAACCTGTATTACCCATGATCCTAAGAATGTGACAAGGTATGTCCAGATCACACTAGAAATCAGGCTGATTAGCTCTCTTGGTATTGGTCTGTACTTTATAGGAGAAAAACCCTCCCCTTATCCATCTGCAAGAGTTGAATTTGGGCAACGTGTGTTGGGAACACACAAATCTCCTTGCAGCCTTCCCAGCATTTACAGTGATGTGCCTTACAACTCAAAGAAAACTGCATTTAAGGACTGAAAATACAGATTGGCTATTAAGTGCCTTTTTTTTTTTTAATAGAACTTAAAACTAGGACTACTTAATTACATGTGTTATGTACAAATCAAGTGAGGTCCTCAAGAGTACTAGATATACTTGGTGGATTAGAAGCTGAAAACACATAGAAACAGCCATGCATCAACCTGAGCAGGATAAAGACTTTAATTCATGAACTGTGGATGACAATCAACTGCTGGTTAGGAGCATTTATCAGGTATCAAAGAAGCTTCAATAAAGACGAGAAAGCTGAATGGCCTACAAAGTACAACAGAAGTGAAAGCAAACGCAGCAATGTAATAGCAAGAGAGGGGAAGTTGATACCAATGAATATAAATTAGGAGATGGAAATTGTAGAAAATGTTGTAAGAGAATTGAATGAGCACATAAAATGCTACAAGTTAATCACTGGAACAAGAAAACAGAACAGTCAAACAGTAAAAAGATGGAAAACGTCAATTAAAAAAATGTTCTATGGGAAGGTCAGATGATGTATGTGTACCATAGACGATAATGAGCTAGTTTCAGATCCAGCTGTCATTAAGTACTTCAGGGTGTGCCTATCAAAATCAGGATATTCTAAGATAAGCAGGTCTGGACAATTTATATCCAAGAGTTTTAAAACAGAGGGCCAGAAAATATTTGGGCCAGCACTAATGATTTTTGATCAGTCTCAGAAAAATGGGAAAGCATCCAAAGGTCAAAGAAATTCTGATGTTGTGCCACTACGTTAGAAACACAGTGATCTCAGTAGGCTGACTGGACTGATGCTGATCACAGTACAGTAATTAAATCACCAATATGCAGCTTTGATAGATAACGGATTAAAGGTGGGTAATAAAATTAACCATAATCAACACAGGTTTAAGGAAAAATAGACATCATCAAACTAATGTGCTATAATTTCTTACAAGATTACAAGTCTGGTTCACACAAGTAATTATGTTGATATGGCTGGAATGATATGAAATCATCATGACACGCATTAGCTGGAGAAAAACTGGTGAAGTAATAAACCTCACATGCAACAGTAAATGGGGACTCATTTGTGAGCAGATGTACTACTTTAATGCACAATTCTCGCTGCTCTGTTCTTTATTTATCACAACCTGGCAGAAAATTTTTGAAAAAAGTCACTGATGGATTTTGCAGTTAAGGCATATTTTGGGGAGAGGAGAAAAGAATTGAAGCAGGCAAGTCAGCAATATAGAACAGTACGAACTGCTTCGGAATTGCAAATAATGTGTATTCCAGTGTGAAAAAGTGGAACAGCACACATCTGTGAACAAAGTTTGCTCTTCCTACTAATTGGTAGGATTTTCTCTCTTCAGAAGAGGAGACCGAGAAGAAAAAAAAACCCTAACCAACCAAGCTTGGAGCAGATGGAGAAAGCAGCTGAATTAACTGATAGGGAGATGCTGTGATTGATTAGATGGGCTACTGCAATGCTTGGCTATAGGAACTAGGAAATTTCAGGCTGGAATAGACAGTATTACCACTGAAGGCACTGAAGCAGCTACTTAGAGTACCGTGTCTTGTTCTGATGACCACAACTTTTAAAAGCTGTTAAAAAACTATAGATCATTAATTACAGCACTTAGCTCAAGAGACATACAGTAACCACTCCCTCAGTGGAATTAATGCCCCCAAGGGCAGGCAGATTGCATGAATTCACTCCTTGTATGGAGACCCTCAAAACAGAGTCAGGTAAAGGGACATCTCCATTCCCAGAGGAACAGTGGCATCATCTCCAGCGGCATGTGAACACAAGTGCGTCACAGAGCAGAGCAAGCAGGAGAAATAACTCTTTTTTTTTTTGCTAGAGAACTGCCCAGTTTTTAAAAGTTGATGAGTGCTAGCCCAGAAATAAGTGACTCCTCTCCTGAATTCATGCACACAGACACTGTTTGACATCTCCAATATGATTAGTGTTCACATAATCTCAACTTTCAAAACATACCAGGCTCTCACCTTTAAGCAGCTGCCCTCTGAAGCTGCCCCAGATCAAGCTCTCCAAATGCACCCATCACTGCGGGAAGCACATAATGACAGACAGGACCTAATCACAAATGCAGGGGAAGAAGGACTCCCACCAGGACAGATGGTGATAAGCACAGTCTGCTTGGAATGTCTGGGAACCTGCAAGCTCCTGTCTCCAGCAAGCAGTTGGGAAACTGGTTGCTTGTGTGCACAAGGATATCAGCACTCTTCAACCCAAATTACTTTGCTTAGGTTTAGGAGCTCCAACAGGAACAATGAAGGAGAGCATTGACTTTGGACGGTTTTGGGGTTTTACTAATCTTCTCCGAAAAAAAATGTGTTGAAGGTGGTTGGGGGAGGGAGTGTGTGAGAAGGGAGAAAGTTCTGGTGATGTCAACTCCTATTAGTATGGAAACTGAACATTTTTAGCGGCAACGGAGTCTTCCTCCTTGAGTGGCTGGGTTGCGTGGGGAGCAGGATCAAACAGGGCAGGGGCACACAAGGGAATTCAGCTAACCAAAACTATAGCTTCTGGCTTTCCAAGGAAGTGAGGAGAAAACTACGAATGAATGTCCGAATACGTGATTTATGTAAACAAAGCACCGGCTGGGGCAATAGCAGCAAATACTCATTATGCTCTTTGATAAAGCATACTGTCATGGCACTAGACGGAGAAGGGTATCTCAGCTGCCCAGGAATG
>NW_010403997.1:67939-96696 GCF_000710305.1 Buceros rhinoceros silvestris | reverse complement strand
GAATGCCCAACAGAACAGTTCCTTACCCCTGCACTTTGTTTTTCCATTCTACAGTTTATTTTCTAATCTTTTCTGCCTTGTTTTTGTTTATTTGGAAATGGAGAAGGGAAAAGGAGGAGTTGGGAAGTACAGTCCTTATTCTTGAAACTGAGAGGAGCTGCATGTCTTCCAGGCAGTACATTACTTCCCAGCATCACAGACATTTTCTTGAGAGCCAAATTTATGACCTGCCTTGCAGGGAATGAGAGTCCAGAACCATGAAAAGGAGAAGGACCTCAGAAAACTGAGGAGCCTCTGATCAGGGCCTAACTCACTGGCATGGAAAAAACATGGAAGACCTAATGCAGGATGTCTTCTCTTTATCAGAAGGCTAAGGAAACATCTAGACCCACAGTAAGCTGAAGCCACAATCCAGGTGTGAGACTAAGCAGGATAAAGCTTAAATTTGAGGTGAAATCAAATAGTACAATCTACAAGGGTAAGTTTGAGCCTTGGATTTTATTTAAACAGTGAAGACAGTTTTAATGAATTTCAAAGAATAATGAATTAATAACCACAAGCTTTTATAACTCGAAATACATTATATAGTCATTAGTTCTAGATGACTAAATGGAAAAATCTTCCTTTAGCAAAAGTCTTTTGAGATCAGATATTCTAATGAGATTACTATCATTTCAGCCTGATACCTCATGAGGGCAATGGCATAGAAATCAGGAAACAAATTTCTTACAGTTTCAGACCTGAAGTGAAAAATCCTCCACGCTGATTATTTTATATCTAAGGAGTTGATTTTAAGTCTCTTCAGCATTAAAAGGCTATCAGATAGGAGCTTTTTTCCTAGTACTGCCATCAGATGCACAAAAGACTCACTCCTGCCAGCAATGGCAACAGAGAGAAACATGTAAATGGGTTTTACTCCCTTCTCATCTAGGTAGCACAGATTTCACTTATTTCCTGCATGAGTAAGCACTTGAGCCCACCCTCACTCACTCAGCATTGCCCCACTGATTTCATAATCTCTTCAGATAGCACCACTCACATACCACGCTTGCAGGGACACCAGCAAAGCACGACCCCCGGTTCCTAAGCCTTTTACCCCGTACACAAGCAATCCTGTGCTCAGCTGGAACACAGCCTTCCTTCCAGCTTACTGCAGCACATTACCCATATGGAGGAGCATTGTGGGCTCCAAGGTCCCCCTTTCAACCACACCTGTTCTTTCCTTTCCTCCTCAAAGGCTGCTGCAGTAGGGTCTCACTTTCTCTGCATCCACCCCCAGCAATTTTGTCACCAAGAGCTCAGGCTAGAACATAGTGATCTGGCTTATCTCACCACCATGTGCCAGGTGCTTTAACTTAGCCTTTCCTAATGAACTTGCAGTCCCCATGCTGAGCCATTTTAAATCAGATGCTAATCACAGCAGGCTCAGTCACAAGAAAGGTCTTCCCATCTCAAATGCGTGGCATTAATTCAGAAAACGCTACAGCTTTCATCTGCCTGTCTTCCTTTCGTGCACAAGCTGGCCAAGAGTCAGCCTTCAAACTTCCACAACTGAACCAAGTTTGAAAACCTCTGCTCCCCTCAGAAGCAAACAATTATATGCTTCTCCCACCAGAAAAACTTTCAAGCCCTGCTGTAGAAGAACTGTGTCAAAAGCAAATACAAAGATTGTGCTGTTCTGTACCACAGGAGGAAACTCTGCGAAATGAACTTGAACTCACTGCTGGCTCAGCGCACTTCCAGGTGTCAGTGAATGAGGGTAATTCCTTACTGGGAGGAAGAGGAAAGTGGGGGGTTCTCTGAAAAGACATTCACTTGTTCGCTGTGAAAACAACAGTATTACATATTTACTCCTGATTTTTTTTCTTACTATACCGCAAGGCGATCTGATTCAAAAATGGACAATTGCCAAAAAACCACAAGCCTGCTAGTATCAGAGATGGACATTTTGCTGTGACTCAACAGGCAAATCCTGGTAGGCTTTCCACTTCATACATGCAGAGGGGAAATCAGAGCTTCACCATAGCAACTTTATTGTAAAAAACACTCGAATGTCAACTTGTCCCAATAGTACCATAGGTAAGGCCAGCGCAATACAAAGACAAAAAGCCCAGAGCAACAAAAATTATATTCCTACCTTTGAAACACTGCTGCTGGAAACAGAGAAGCTAGCTTGGTTCCAGTAAAGGTTACACCTCTTCCACTCAGACATTTTAAAAACAAACAAACAAACAAAACATTTCTGGGCTAGCTCTTCGGCTGGGACAAATTAACACCCTCTGCTGAAGTTGTGCAAGATAGACGGCTGCACATCACCTGGGGAGCTTAGCTACCTTGTCTACTGTTTCTTCCACAGGCTGCTAACCTGAGTACATCCGATTCCAGTTCAGCAGATGTACTGGAGTAGCACCAGATGGAAACTTTCCCTTCAGTTACATAATTTCTTCCCCTACAAGACTCCAGCAAACAGAAGAAATAAACCCAGAAACTGTGGACCTACCCAGCCATGACGATGAAGAAATCCAGGCGGTTCCAAGTATCTCCAAGGTAACACTTCTTGCCAAATATCCCCAGGGCCACCATCTTTAAGACCATTTCCATAGCAAAGAAGATGAAGATGAAATCATCGAATACCTGCCAAACAGAAACCCAAGTGCACATTCAATAAGCATTCTTAGCCTCAGACTTTAAAACATAGAACGTGAGATAAATACAAATTTCAGAAACAACACAGGAGCATTCCATTGCTGGGAGAAATGCAGCCCGTGGAACAAACCCACTCTAGTTGAAAAAGTTCATGGAGGACTTTATTCTGTGGGAGAGATGCCATGTTGCCACAGAGGAGGACAGTGAGGAGTTTTCCCCTGAGGAGGAAGGAGCAGCAGAAGCAAGACAGAACAGACTGGGACTGACTGCAACCCCCATCCTCCGCCTGCCCCTGCACGATGTAGGGGGAGTCAGAGGCAAAACTGGGCCTGGGAAAGAAGGGAGCAGTGGGGTGAAGATGCGTTTAAGATCCTGTTGTCTTTCTCACTGTGTTAGCTCTGATTCGATTCATGAATTGGTAGTGGTTTTGTTGTTTAAATTAAATCGATTTTGTTTTCCCAAGTTGAATCTGTCTTTTGCCCATGACCATAATTAATCATAGTGAGTGAGCCCTCCCTGTCCTTTGTCTCAACCCTTAAGCCTTTTGTTGTATTTTCTCCTTCCTGGAGTGAGAGAGTGGCTGCGTGGTGCCTCGTTGCCAGCTGGGTCTAAACCACAACAATTCATTCTTTCTCACCCCATTCTCCACCTCAAAGCAAGCTCTTGCCGTTTTACAACAGGATAGCTTACTGCCAGGGACATTCTTGCCAACCTGACTGGGAAGGTGTTGCCCACATGCTGAAGGAAAGCATGCGTGAAAATTTGTGTCTTGGACTGACGCACCACCACAACAAGAAAGAAGTCTGCTTACCTGCAAGATTTTACACCTGTCGGAAAGGCAGTCCATATCCTCACATGGCTGGTACATTCCCAGGGTAACGCAGTTTAACAAAATCACCATCATGCTGATGCACTCAAACCAGGTAGAAAAGAGTCAAGGAAAACTTCAGTAAAGTATCATGGCTGAAGATAAGCTTGCTCTAGACTTAAGGTAAAAAAAAAAAAAAAAAAAAAAAAAAAAAAAAAAAAAAAAAAAAAAAAAAAATCGGAAGATTAAGGGAAATGACTACTAGTAGGCTGATTTATTACATTATGGTTTTCCCTCTCAGTTCCTCACTGCTCCACTCATTAAGGCAAAACTCTTTTGAAAAGGGGAAAGCAGAGTTAGCACAAAGGCCTGAGGTATTTATACAAGTCGACTCATTGCCATAGATAAACACATACTCACTCCTCTCTGGTTGTTTTGCTAAGTCCCTCCCCTCACTGGTTTACTGAATCTTCCAGATACATAGCAGAGACTTTCCATGGGTGGCCTATACTCAAATGTAGCAGAGATCTCTATCATCTAGAGATCTAAATCAACATGAACAGCTGGATCGCTATGTGAGCCTAATGATTACTGCGTGTCTGGGAAGAGGGCACAACACAAGGCTACAAGTCTCTCTCTGCCCTTCTAAGAGGAACTTAAAGATAAAGAGTTGCCATACTGGAACAGGTCAGTGGTCCATCTAATCTGTTATTCTGCTTGCAGTAGTGACCCATGCTGGATAAAACTCAACAACGTGCCTAATTAAGTTATTCAGTAACCATGGGGGGGGAAGTGCATTTCTGACCCCAGCTGGTGATCTGTTTATGCCCTAAAGCATGAGGATTGATAGCCTTTATAATTGTTGTCTAAGCTACACTGGTGTCCCTGCAGATGCTATGCTTATTCATTTGAATCCTTTGTTGATAATCTTACTAAAATATCTGCTTTGATAATAGTTGGCAGCCATAAGCACACTGGCTAATTATACTTTATATTAAAAAGTGTTTCCTCCTATTTATTTTTAATTTGTTGCCTTTTAATTTCATCAAGTGCCACTTCATTCATATATTACAGAAGAGGATAAAAACTGTGTATTTGTGGAATCTCCTCTGTGCTCTCCACACCCTCTGACTCCTCTTCACCATACCTCACCTCCTGAAGGAGTCTTAAGACCTGATACACACTTATCCAAGAACCCATTTACAGTGTTTTAGCTCTAAGAGCAGGCATCTTTCTGTGATAACTTTCCAGCATTTGCATTGCAAAGCAGTGGTGTAGTTCTAATAAGAATGGACCTCCAAACTCTGGCAGAACCATCTTTCTTGGGTATTTTAAACACAGTTCACAAAACATCTATTCAGTTTGCAAAATTTTTTTTAATTTATTTAAAATAACAAAAGTGTCATGGGCTGAGGCTAAGCTAGTCACTCAGTAAGTGACAGACACTCTCTATTAAACCTTCTCCCTTCCCACAAGGAGAAGGGAAGGGGAAGAAGGGAGACAGAATTATAGGTTGGGAAAAAAACCTAAAGCAGCTTTATTGAAACAGTAACAATAAAAAGAAAAGCAATATTAAGAAAATAAATGAAATATACATAGACATATACAAAACCAATATTGATCTCCCCCAGTGATGATCACACCACCACTGGCACTGCAGGGCAGGCACTGGGGATGTCTCAAACTGGACACAGTGGGAGATGGGAATGGGATTCAGAAACTCACAGATTGGGATCTAAGGCAGAAGAATGGACAGAGTGCTTCTCAGACACCAGCCATTGAAGAAGAGGGTTGACCCTTGTGATGCCTCACCTTAGTATACTGAGTATACACAGAATGGAATACCTTGTTGGTCAGGTTAGGGTCACCTGTCCTGTTCGCTCTTCCCCATAAGTGCAACTTTTTAACCTGCACCACTTTTACTTACTGCCCCCCCACTGTGGTGTCACACAGGATTTAGCAGTGACCTTGGTCTGCACAGGAGCAAGTACAAGCAAGAGCCTTTCTGCACGTCCATCCTTAGCAGTAACTGTAAACAGCAAGCACTGTCGCTTCTAGAAGCAGACACTATCTGCAAAACCACACTGTTAACTTCAGAAAGTGCCGTCGCTTAGAAGAGACTGTGCTGAAGAGCAGAATCACTGAACAGAGAAATGGTGCTGGTTTAGCTCAAACCAGGACACAGAGCCAATAAATTATCCATTTGAAATACAACCCCACAAGAGTACACCCATTTTCAGTCCTTGCAGTACTGAATCTAAAACGGTGGCCTGTATCTCTGGTCACTTCTGAAAGACACTCAACATCCATGGCTTGTGCTGAGCGACTCTTCCACGCTCATCCTCTGACAGTGATTCATGACTAACCCACACAATCTGATCTAGAAGATTATTAATTCTTTCTTTTTGCCCACCTGGTTTTCAGTGAGCTACCTTCAGTTGCAAAATCAGACAAGAGCAGGGCACCAGCTCTACTGTGCCAATTATGCTCTGGAGGCGATTTCAAGAATGTGTTATCACTACCCCTCACTAAGCTAATCTCAAGTCCTGTATAAAGTAATGCTCATGGAGCCCACCCTTACTGTAGGCTTCAAAACCAGTAGCCTCTGAGAGGAACACACCATAAGGGGACAAATAAAGTGTTTGCCCTCAAAAGCCTACAGAACGCACCTTTGCCTTTTCCCCCTTCTCTCTCTTACATGTTTCTTTAACGACCTGTTCCAAAGCCCAGGAAAGCAATTGGAGCTGTCTCCATTAGCTCCCAGAGGCTTTTCAGGTAAGACTGCAATTCTCTTCTAGGCTTTTCAAAATCTGTTTGGCAGATCCTTCACAGAACTACAGAACCACAGAATCTTTCACAGAATTACAGAATGGCTGAGGTTGAGAGAGGCCTCTGGAAGTCATCCTGCCCAACCCCACTGCTCAAAGCAGCATCAACTACAGCAGATTGCTCAGGGTCACATCCAGTTGAGTTTTGAGTATCTCTTAGGACAGAGGCACCAGAACCTCTCTGGGCAACCTGCACCAGCGTCTTATGATCTATGCAGTGAAAAAGTTTTATATTTGAATTGGATATCCTGTGTTTCAGGCTGCGTCCATTGCCTCTTGCCCCATCACTAGGCACTACAGAGCAGTCTGTCTCCTTCACTCCTCCCATTAGGTATTTATACAGACAGATAAGAGCCCCCTGAGCCTTCCCTTCTCCAGGCTGAACAGTCCCAGCTCTCTCAGCCTCTCCGTTTTGCAGCAGGTGCTTTGACAGCTGCTAGAAAGGCATCACCAGTGAAGCTCTGATGGAGGGATCAGTGCTGAATGATGCTGTTCAATGGGCCAAAAGAGTTTTGGTGTGAGCTGAGCCAGTGGCCACAAAAGCCCCTCTCCCTGGGCATAAGGCAGTCAGGAGAGGTACAGAGCCAGCGCTTAGAACCACCCTGGATTAAATTAATACACAAAAATGAAAATTGTTTTTAAAGCCACATTTTTTTTTATTCTGCAAACATACAGAAAACATGACATAAGAGACCTGGAGGCAGGGTGTGCTACTCTAACTGCAGCCAAACTCAGGGATTTCAGACAAAGGGGCTCCAAATGAGGGGTTTACTTCACACAGATCTACACTTTTCCGCACTTGCTTTGGCGGCAGCAAAGTATGGGTGGACAGCATGCTCCCGTGCTCCCTTTGCAACTCTCCCTTCTCTTGTGGTGCCCCTCTCCAGGCCATGCCGACCATGGCAGGGTGCCTTTAGGCAGCTGGCAAGACTCCAAAACTCAAGACTTGGCCATCACAGTGAGCACTCCCAAAAATGTTGCCATTTGAGCCAGACACACAAGGCCTTCATCTTCTTGCTCAAAAAGCTCTGGCTGGCTGCAATCAGTTTCTTCTCCCTTGCTTTTTTAATACCTGCTCTCTGAAAGTTTGCCAGTGTTGTCCAGGCTTCCCAATGACACTGCTGAATCACTGGCTGCTCCTGGGCTATTAAAGTGACATTAGGAAAAGCTGACACCCCATGGTTTTCCTTTCAGAGCAGGCAGGCCCCCTGAAAAGGCCTGCAGAAGAGAGGAAGAAAGGACCAGTAGAAAGCCAGAGCATCTCCTGCCCCAAGTCAGGAGGGTTTGCTGCCTGCTTGGGTTGGTGGAGAGGGTAATTAGAAGTACCTGCTGCCTTTAGCATGTCACCACTGTGAACCACAGCAACTGCCTCCTGTCACCACGGCAACAGCCTGCAGCCAGGTTTATCATCTTTCAGTGATGCCTTCCCCCTCCCCACATCCTTCACCCCCTCCTTTTCCTTGTGCCTGAGCCTGTAATTAATTTCAGCTGCTGACAAAGCCAGTCTTCACAATCTGCATCATTCAGTCAGAAGTTTCATTACTAATTAACTTCTTTCGAAGTTCAAATCTCCTAATTGCAAGTGAACCCACGCACATGCTATCCTCTTCTGCTATGGCCGTTCCTCACCACTGCTTTCCCTCACCATGGTCCCACTCCCAACACTTTTCTCAGTGAGAAAAGAGGAAAAATCCAACAGATTTTTGGAAACGAAGAGGAAAGCCAGGCATTTCTGCCCATGGTCAGCTTCTCTCAGCCACCACAAGATGCTTCAGAGGAAGGTACCAGAAAACCCACAGCAATCCACTATGTAATAACTTGCACTTAAAGGGAGGTTTTTTCCCTAATGGTGACAGTTCACAGTTGATTGAAGCCCTCAGGGATAAAGGGGTCATTGCACTCATTTGAAAAAGGAAAAGCAGCAAAGGAGAAAGGTTTCCCGACTCCTTTAACCATGGGCTGTTCTCATTAGCCGTGTAACTGTCCCTTCCTTAGCTCTTGGCTTCAGCACTGTCTTGTGGCATCAAGATCCATAGCTATGTTAATTATATTTTGTCTAAAACGTGATTCCTTGTACTGGTTCTATAGCTGGTGCCTGCCTGTGGCAGGCACTCTGCTTTGCTGATAGGTATCATCATTGTCCCTCCAAACCCTGAGCCAGGGCCAGCCAGCTGCTGGCCAGAGGCAGCCACCGTGGATCCAATAACCCTTCATCATATTTTTCAATGAACAGGGCAAGCCTGGGATGGGGAGAGTCTGAAGGGGGAGGTGCATCACGAAGCAAGAACCATCATCTGTCCCAAACCATCTGGGATGGAGCCAGTGCTGAAAGCCACAACTTAAAAGACAGTTAAGGAGATCTATAGGTGTTTCTGGATGTTAAGGAGCTGGACATGTTGCATAAGTGCTTGATAACAACTACACATAATACAAGACGATGTTAGAAACAAGTGATGGGATACAGGCAAAGCTTTTGGGCTTAATTCCTGAATGACAAATAGCAGAAGCTATGCTGTGTTGGAGCTGTAAATAGCTTGCACCTGGAATACTGGCTACCACATAATGTTCTTGGGATCAGCCTCAATCTCTGCTTTTTATCACTGACAAAAATACAACAGAGAAAAACAAAACGATACTTCGGGGTCCACTATCCTCACGCTCCATCACCAGCTGAAGAAAAAGAGTACACCAGACACAAAGAGCTTCCCAGTGCCTGGTGCTCCTAACAGGACAGAAAATATACAAACTTTACAAGCACAACAATCCCTCGAGTCTTTACTGTTGCTATTCCCAAACCACTCCTAGAGTATGCCTTCTGCCAATTCAGGTCTTGAAATATCTCAGACCTGTTCAAGCTGCAGTAGAAATGCCTTGGCTACAAAGCACTTACAGCAAGGGAAAAGCACCAGCCCTGTGATGTGGCTGGTCATGGCAGCACCTGTTCTTGCCCCAAAACACAGAGGAACCTGCTGTAGTAGAGCAGTTCAGCAACTGAACAGGAAACATGGAGCCCCATGAAATGCATCCCACAAACCAGCCACCCATGTACACTACCACTTTGTGGCCTCCCACCTCTGAGCCTGTGCCAGGCAGGCACAGCTATGGGCACCATTCAGACGTGATGTTTGCACAGTCACTCCTCTCTACTTCCCCTTCGGGCTTCTCTCCACCTACCTTTCATCCCACCATGCTTCCCACCAACTAAATGGGTGTATCCTGTCATTCCAGTTTGTGCCTATTACATTTTCTTGCCCTCTTTTTGAAATAAGGACAGCGTTGTGTTACTTCCCTACTTTCCCCCCCTGTTTTGTGACCCTTCTGTGAGAAACTGGTAGGTTTCTGTACCTGCAGCAGGACAGTTAATATTTCATTTATAATGGAAGGAGTGATTTGTGTTGTAAAGGTCAGAGAAACAGCAGCTCCAGGGAAAAAAAGTGCTTATTTTCTCTCCTTATTGCTGTTGGCTTTTACAGATGCCCTCACGGATGAGTTTCAAATTTTTCCCCCCACCACTTTTTTCTTATCACTCACTTTTTTCCTTCTATGCTGATACATAGGAGCATCGTGGTCTTTTTCTACAAGAAGAGCTAATAGAAGCAACAGGATTCTTCCTTTTCAGCCTCACTAGTTGGATGTAACACACCTGATGTTCACTCAAAGGAAAACACATCTCAAAACGTGTTTGCATTCAAATAGATCAAATCAAAACATTTCTCAAAACAAAAAGCTTTAAAAATCATATTTTGGAAAGACTGAAACAATTCTTCTTTGTCTTTTTTAGTGCAAATAAAGGTTTCAGCATTACAGAAAAAAAGGTTGTGGTTTTTTCACCTGACTTAAAACACTCTTTTTCTGACTTCTCAGTCAATGGGAAATTAAACACCAATACCCATCATTGCAGTGCTGGGATTTCAGAGCAGCCAAGCCATACAGGGCAATTTATAATACCTTTGTGCAAGCCCTTGAGGTCAATATGCCCTAGGTGCTCCCATGTCTTGTAATCTCTCGTACATGTTTGCTTTCATCACGTCATCATTTCTATACTATTCTCTTGAAGAGGAGCGCCTGAACTTTAGACAGCTGACATATGCATCTCTAAGGTCTTCAGTTCTTTCACAATATTGACACCAAGGAAAGGACCGCAGTACTGCCAGACACAGTGGGACTGTTACCTTGATTTGAGAGGCACTAGGGAAAACTTAAATGACTTGTGGCAATGTTACTGGAGACAGGATGAGAAACCACAGAGGAGGGAAGCAGTAGAGGTATTTTAAATGCTTGGCAATACTTACATGTTTCTGCCCTTCCAAAGGGACTTTACATCAAGAACAGATTCATTAGAAATGAAAAAGACTCAGTCATACCCACATTAAATCAGATAAACACCAACAAAACAAAGCACCACAGGTCAGCCTCTTCAATCCATCTAACTTCCCAGGACCGCTCAGAAATCAGATCCTGTACCAAGCCACCCAGGCTTTTGGCTGTATAGCTCAAATTCAGATTTAGCTTGGATACTAATGAGAACTAAATCAGTTCTATCTCATACACCACATTGTAACCCCTGGGGAGTCATGGCTTTCAGAAAGTTTTTTGTTTGGTTTTGGGATTTTTGTTTGTTTGGATTTTGCATTAGAAAAATAATGAAACAAATCTATCATTTCTTAAAACTCTTTCCATAATGATTTATTCAGACCTGCTAATTGCATCCATTAAATTCAAGTCCAGCAAAACCAAAACTAATAGAAAGAAATTTAACCTTTGGCAGGAAAAACATACAACGGAGATTAGATGCTAAGAAGGAACCTGAAGAGCAAACAGACAGAGGTATTAACACAATGTGACAAGTCTTCAGGTATTCCAGAAACATGAAGCCAACAAGAGAGCTCCGACCTAGCGTAGGGCTGCAACAGGGTGCAGAGGATGCCTCAAACAGGAGGCTGCAGAGAGAAAGCAAAGTCTCTTCAACCACGCTCATCACCACAGCAACAATGGGAGAGATCCCAGGTCCCAAAGCCAGTGGAAGTTATGCCGGGAATTCTGGCTGACTGTCACACCACCTGGATGGACATACATTGGCCTTCTAAAGCAGCTTGGTGCTTTCTTCTGAAGAGGTGTGCAGATTCCACTGCTAAATATTCAAACACCTCACAAACACCATGCATCTTCATCCATGCTGCTACACAGCACCCCTCAATATTAACAATTGCCTCCTGCTTGCAGCAGCTGGGCCCCAGAGCATCTTTACTGATAATGACTGACCTCCAAATTGCATCTAGCTATCAGGCTGCAACAGCAGATCTGTTCAACAGCATGTAGCACTTCTACAAAGCTGTTTACTATAGGAAGCATGAAAAAAAAAAATGCAGTATCTAGGAAAAAAACACCCAAGAATCATTTTTTAGGTCAAAAGAAAGTAATTACCCAAATTTAAACTTGAGCAGGGTATTAGAGGTAACGACTGTTCCTGGAGAAAGAGCTTTTTAATGTCCTCAGATGGCTAGGACTGCAGCTGCATGTCTTTCTTGCCAGCAAAGCAATACTCCACCATGCTGTGGGACTGGTTCAGGACTGACTTGAGGAATCGCACCTCCCGCTGACTCCCAAATGGTGCCTTCTGCAGTATTCTGCCTCTGCCCTGGAGAAGGCCATTCAAAATCTGACCTGGCTTCACATCAGGAACTTCAACAAGGTCACAGCATGAGGCGATAGGACTGCAATTTAAAACATTATTATGCTGTATGTCAGCTTGTCCTGCATTCAGCTAAGACAGGGTTAATTTCCACAGCCAGACCAAACCAGCCGCTGGGATATTCCATATCATACTGGTGTCATGCCCAATATATATAAGGGGAGGGGGGATGCAGAGTGTTCACAGTTTAAAAACAGCAGCATTGTGTGGCTCAGCACGGCAGCAGCAGTAAGCAGCGCAGTGTAGGTCACTATTATTATTACTACTGTTTCCTCTCTCCTTGTTGTTCAAGTAAACTCTCCTTACCATAACCTACGTAGCTTTACTTTAACAATTTTTTCTTCTCCCCCCTTCCCCCACCCTGGGGCTAGGAAGGAGTGAGCAAGTGGCTGCATGGTGCTTAGTTGCCAGCTGGTTTCAAACCACAGCACAGCTGTAAGAATTTTGCTCCAAAACCTCCTAGTCAAGTGGCAGGTTGAGCAGCTGCTTCCTGCTACAGATGGAGTTATAGGAGTAAAAAACACCAGGGAAGGACAACCAGAGGAACACCCTTAAACCACCTGCTTACTGATACTTCACTTTGTGGAGGCAATTCCCTACTGACGTGAATGGCAAAATAGGGGTCTTAGAGTTAGTCTTTGTTTCTGGGGGTTTTTTGCAGTCAGTTGGACCTCTGCTCTAGAAAAGATCTGAACTTGTCAGGCCGAAGCAAGAACGATTTTACAGTCCAGGAGTGATTTAAATTAACTATATGCTCCAGAGTAACAAAATCTGAACTTGGATGGGGCAGCTGAATGCTCTGATACAGGTCCCCCATCATGCATGACACCAAAAGATGAGTCAGAGAGGCTGGTGGAGTCACCATTCTCAGACGAGAGCCTGAGCCACAGCGTGGGGTTTTGTGTTGGCTTTTTATCTGACTTAATCTGGATGTGGTCAAGCTTACTTAGTGGAAACTTCCTTCTAAAGTGAAAAAACCACCAAGTGCTTTGCAAGAAAAAAACCCCTCAAATCTCTCAAATCTTCCCTTTTTGCTTCCGTGGTTCACTACCTCCCAGAAACACAATCCAAAGTTATGTAAGTCTTCCCCAGCACCAGGTAACAGTCCTGCCATGTTTGGCAGTACTGCAATCCCTGCTTTAGCCTTCATATCATGACAGGTTTGAATGGGATCCTTGTCTTGGGTAGGTCCGCCAAATATAGTACTGTAATAGCAGTGTCTGTGTGACTCAAATTCAAGAAAGGGAGAAGGAAAGAACTAGTGATGACAGATTTTGGAAGGCAAGGAAAGCAAGAGAATTTTAAAAAAAGGAAGGCATTGTTTTTAACTCTTCCTACAGTTTCTAGGGTTTTCTGGTTTAAGTTTTTTCTTCTGCCTTGGTCTCTTCTGCTTTCCAGTCCTCTCCTTCCCCCACACCAGTGGAAAGAATTGCTTAAATGTTTGGAATGCAACAGCATAAAAAAGGGAATAAACGCTTCTTCAGGAACCAGGAACAAAGGGGTAGTTTTTGAGAGAAATGAGGGCCCCTTAAGGATGCACCAGAACATTCTGTGGGACCTTTTACAGCATACAGATCTCTGCCTCCCATTTATTTTGGCGAGACCACATTATGACCACCTCTCAAGCCTACCAGATGAGCTCTCTGGTAGCTCACACACGCAAACAGGTGAAAGAAGGGCACACATAAAAGGGGAGAAAGTTGGCTGCAAAGTACCAAGCAAAGACTAAAGCGTGGTCAAGTCCTTCCGATTCCAGCACAACTTTCATCTTTCCAGTAAACAGGTGTCTTCTCATCTTACTTTCTGGTGCTTTGTAGGTGTGTGTTTTGTGCTCTTATTCGGGGTTTTAGGCTCAGCAGGCCACGGAAAGCAGTCTGTGGGGCAAGAAGAGAATGTTACAATGAACCTCCTGAAACAGGCACTGCTATGCAGCTGCCTGTCACTGCCCAGGCTTGGAGAGCTCATCGTCACCTCACCAGGACTACAGCACAGACATGTGGAAGCCAAATGGATGTGGGCCATGGCTATTGCTTTTGAGGGTTGTTTTTCTCCCTTGTTACTTCAGAGCAAATACAAAGGGAGGGTGGGAACAACTGTGTTTGAATAAGATGTCATTTTCTTGGAGAGGAAAACAGGTAGAACAAACTTCACCAGCACTGAAGGTCTAAACTCCAAACACGCACTGTCTTCCTGCTCCTTTTTCTTGCGCTGCTCTCTGTTCATCACTGTTGTCTTTCTAGTCCATCCTAGTTTCCAGATGAGAGAGATTGATTTTTCCACTCTTTGCAACTTCTCATCTATGTCTGGTAAAGGTCAGAAGTCCAAGCTGAGCTCACAGGGATACACAACTCAATACATCTAAAAGGAGCGCAGGACTTCTTTGATAAAAGGCCATCTTGCCTTGCAGGAATGTGAAGATGGCAGTGAAAGCACAAAGGATGGATTATGGATTTTCTCACAGTTTAAAATGCATACATGTCCTTCTGCACAGGTGTCAGGGCAGTATCCTGTACCCCAGCACATCACCTGAAGGATATGGAAGTGAGCACCTTGCTCCTCCAGACAGTCAGTTTTCAAGGCTAACTAATCTTAGATGTTACTCTGGCTCCAGTAACAGTCCTTAATTAGTCAGGAAGAAAGTCAGGATAAAGCCCCTTTGCCTTTCCCCCTTCTCCCAGCTAGGTGATGCTTTCAGTGGATACAACATCACTAAATCATGTGCTTGGTTCTTAGCTTAGCAGGCTTTTCTGATGAGTGCTTCAGCACAAAAAAGAAAGTCATGTGGTGAAAAAAGCTTTGCAGCAAAGGAAATAAAGATTAATTCAGAAGCGTAGGGAATGCTTGGTAAGGTCACTCTGAAGAAATTGCACACAGTCTATGCAAAATGCAGGGCAATAACAAGAAGAGCTGGGTATGAGCTCCTGTTGTTTGGTTCATTATTGGCTATAATTAAATAAAACTCATAACTTTCAGAATTTCAAAATGCCACCACCCCCTACTTTGAATGAACATTTTCCCCCCCTTACTGTTTCTGACTTTTCAAAGGCTCGTAGCTGGCCACTCTGCCCCAGTTCCCAGAGAGCATGCTGGAAGAAAAGGCACCAATGGCCTGCAGGACACATGCCTGGAGGAAGGGCTGATTGCAAACGACTGAGACAATCTGTCTCAGCAGATAACTGGAGGCCAGGAGCTCCAGCCAGCACAGAGTATCACAGCAGCTGCTGGAACCTCCTCAAGGACATAAATGAGATATGGAAAGGAAACTCCTGACACATACTCCTAACAGAGGTACCTGTCAGGGGCAGGAGAGATGCTCACTATTTAAGCGTCTCATCTGAGAAGTGATCCTGTGGTGGATAAGCAGATGTGCAGTACTCTCCTTGTACATCTGCCCTCTTTCTCTCCCTTTCCTCCTCTTACATACTGCAGAAATCACTCAGTGAAAATGAGATTATTTAAACCATCTAGTGCTTTCTTCAAAACACTCTTACCAAATTTCCGTAACTACCTCTTAAGGTACATAAATACTTCCCCTTTGTTACTGATAAGAAAGCAAGCAGGAGAGGAGCAAGTTTTTCCAAAGTGGCCCCTGATTTGTATTGTCCAATTCACGAGTTTCTTCAAGCCTGGTTTTCAGAAGCACGTAATACTTGCAATTTTTACAAGGAGCACAAGAATTGGGAAGGTGCAAGCCTCTAAGCATCTGTCTCCCACTGCCTCAAGTTGGATGGCCAAAGATCACGGTCCTCTCCAGAAAAAGAAAAAAAAAAACATTACCCTGAGATTACACTGCCTGGGACTGCATTAAAATTCAGGTGTTCCTGGCACCCAGTACATATTCACTAAACCTCTCAGCTTTCTGGCTAGCTGACAGGTTGCACCATGCCAGGGAAAGGAGCCAACATGACTCATGCTCAATCACTGCGATGCTGACAGTATTGAGTGCTGTTTTAGAGGGGGTTAAAACGTTGTGAATGTGCTAAGCATTATCAATGTTAAAATAATATTAGTATTGTTTATGAGGTATGTCCATGTGTCCTAGATGACACTATCCAAGACTGAATTCAAATTATGCAAAGTGTTACATAAACATGCGGTAAAGCGTGCTGCCTGCTCCAAAGAGTTTTTAATCTAACTGAACAGGACAGGCTAACGATGCATTACGATCTCTCGGCTTTGCACACAAGAAGCCAGAGCTCAGAGAAATGAGTGGATTTACCCAAGGGCAGATAGGAGACATGAGGCACAGCTGGGAACTGAGCAAGAGTCTCCCAATTTGTTCTCCACTGCCTTTGACCTAAGATCATCCTCCATCTTAACTACGACTGCATTTGATGAGGACAGTGCCCACAGGGAGAACGGTTCTCTCACAAATCTTTTGAGAACAATGGGAAAAGTGTCCAAGTTCCACTTTATTAGAGACAAGTAACATAGTGCATATAGATTACTGTAAACACAGGGCTCCCTGCACCCATTCAGAGGTCTCTGGCTATTCAGGCGTGCAGTGCACCAACAGGCAGGAGCCAAACGACCTATGCTCTCTACCTCCACCTTCCACCGATACTGTGACTGGGATCTCAATATAGAATTCACCCTACGGTTGTTAGCATAATACTAAGTCCACCCTAATACCCACATGACTGACTTTTTTCCCAATCTGCCAAAGAATTTGCTACCTTTCAAGGGTGCTCCAGGTTCCTGCAATAAAAGCCTATATGTAAGCACAAATTATTGCCTCATTTGACTGCAGAACAACAAGCTTCAAAAAAGGTGGTTCCCACACAGCAAGCTGGTAATAGCACAGGCTAGCTAAAGCCTCCATCATCACTCTGGCATAGTTCTGCCACCTCTTTGATGTGTCTCTGCCTATTGTATTCATCGCCTCTCTTCAGATTTAGGACTAGTAGTACATTGCTATTACCACATTCGTATTCCTGTGACCTATTTGCTTTCACAGAGATTCAACTTCACAGTCTATTTATTCTGGAGTTTTTGACAGCCTCTGGAAATATATGCCTCTTCCTCTTATTTACAGCCTAACTTATTTTCCCCTGTACACTTTCCAGTCAGAAACTATGGATGTGCATTAATCTAATTTCATTTTTGACATACCAGTTACAGCCTAGCTCATCACCCCATCCTTTCCTGCCATGTCAAGTATTTCGCTTTCTCTTTTCAGAGTTTTTCTTACAAAACAAAACCCAATAGGTTTATTTTTTTTAACCACTATCTCCAATTCTATGTGCCTCTGCAGGAGCTGCTCTTTTATTGGATTATTCTTCACTGTCTCAGTCATCCATCTTCCATCATGTTAATTACTGAGCAAAGGTTCACTTGCATTTCTATTGTCCCGTGCAGGTTTCATTGCCTTGTCCACTAGGCAGCTACCCTCGGATTCCTCCCCCCTCTTCAACAGTATGTACAGTGTTTAAATACTGCCTACTTAACCTCATTTCCAGCAGCCTACTTCCATTTTTCTTATAGCAATAAAATGACTTTCCCATAAAGACAGAATAACAATGATTGTTTACCTGGGATACAGCTAGTACAACATGTTGGTGAGCAGACGGCAAAACCAAGTCATCTTCCCCCACCCCAGAGGGCTGGGCTCAGGTAGGATCACGATAGCCTGCAAAGGTCCATCGCCAGGAAGGCTGCCTTGTGATGCAGACATTTCAGCTCTGAAACCTCCTGGATCAGCAGATCACCAAGCCAAAGACAGACTCCAAGTTATGATAACCTGCCCAGATCAGCAAGATAAGACACTGGCAATGGTGGGTACCAGCGATCAGAAATGTGATAAATTCATTCTTCATGGATTAGGTTGGCTGCTTTGTGCCCAGTACAGCCCTGCCAGTGGCCTATCAAGAGCAGCAGCTTCATATGCTGTTCTCTAAGATACTCTGAGCTACTACTAGACTCAGGATATCTGCAGTTGGCAGACCCAGGAACATCTGCAAATCCTACCCCTTACACATGCATATCCCTTTCCATACAGATTTAGCGGGACTTAAAGCTCACATCTTCTCCATACAATCTTTTCTTTCATCTGAGAATGATTCTTCCTGGCCAGATACAATCAGACATGGAACCACCAGTGTACTAGCAAAGACTACCACAGAAGCTTTAGGTTTTCTTGCTAATAATATACCCTCATATTTCAAGATTTCTTTTCTACAGATTTATATCACTAATACTAAGATGCACCATGACCACAGGCTCCTTCACAGCTGTCTCTAATTATTCATACACCCTTTGGGATTTGACACTGTTGTACCCAGTAGGCAAAATTATCTTACAGGTCTCATGGTCATCAGATATCCAGCTGTCTGCATGGCAGACAACAGAATTATCTCCTCTCCCCATAACCTGTCTGCACATCACATCCACTCCACTTATGTAGCCAACGTAGCAACTATCAAACCCAAACCAGAAGGTGCCTGTGCTCCTGCCAACATGTCAAACCCAGAATGCCACCTAGCTGAGAAAGCAACACAGATGAAGACTGACAGTACCAAGTGCATCCTCATCACCACCAGCAGCAAGGTGCTACTGAGCTTGACAAGAGGTCTAGAGAGGAAAGTTGTGTGTTGGAGGAAAAGAGTCCCTTCCTCTAGTTGCATGTCTAATGCTCTGCTGACTGCATACCTGTGCTTCTCCAAGCAGAAGCAGACCACAGCCCTTGGCCTGTCCCACTTCAGCTTACTTGTGACAACTCAGTGATGACAGGACTTGACAAGGAATGTGAGAAAAATGCAGAAGCGAGAGAGCCTCAGGAGGAGAGAGAGAGAAGCAGAGTCAGGAAGCAGAGAGAGATCTGAGGAATGATAAGCCATTGCTGTGACCCGTGTCTCAAGTATCCACCCATTCTGCTGTGAGGATGCGTGTTGCTTCACACAGCCATTCCCATAGGACATTCTGCTGTCCAGGAAGGATGTCTATTTTGGCCTGAGACATGCAAGGGACCAAAACATTTCCCCTCAGTTGCAGCCACCGCTTACCAGGGTGGAAAAGAAGGGATGGTCCTGCTGCAGCAGCTCTTTGGAAGAGGAGAAAACCCCTCTGCACCAAGGGTTTTCTGGAAAAGAAGTTGCCATAGCTGTTCCTGCGACAGGAGACTGAAGCAGGAGATGTCTACACCTCCACAATATGTAAAGCACAGCCTCCTTTCAGGCACACTTTGAGCACCCTCTTAGCTTTACCACATTTAAAGAGCTTTCACATTATTTACAACAGCAAGTGGAAGGAAAAGAAAAGCCAGAGCGTAGGTCAAAATAGTAAAGACAGACTTAGCATGCCTGGAGGAGCCAGCTGCTGAAGACCCACAGTAAATCTCAAAAAAAAAAAAAAAGCACAAAAGAGCTCCCATCACTTTCCCAGAAAGAACAGCCTGTCTCTAAAAGCAGCTCTGCTCTCAGCTCCTCTGCCATCAATGAGGATGACAAATCACCAGCCAACAGCCAGATACCCAAGGTCCTGCGGCCCCATGGGGTGAGGGGACCCTTGCCAGGCAGCAGCCAGGCCCCAGGGCAGCTGCAGTGTGCCAGGTCTGGAGCCAGCCACATGCTTGAACCCCTGTATGCTGTGCCGAGCTGATAAGAGTGGGTTTTTCTCCTGCCCCCTTGTCCCTCCTTGCTCTGCGCACTTCCCACCCACCTGCCACTAAGGCTGGGAAGGAGGCTATGGAGGAAAATCACAAAATTTGCACCAATATTTTGGCAATGGTGACCCTGTTATAATTATTTCTATTTCAACTTCATTTCTCCGGGGTAATTAGTTCTAGCATCCTTTCAAATACACTTTTCAGCCTCACAGAGCCATAGATTTCCAAGTGACAGTTGTCACGCCAGGCTGCACTATCATGCTCAAAGCTCTTTGCTGCTCCTGTTTCTCTTTCTATGCTTTAAGACCATTTCTGTGAAGTCTCCCCACATGCACACACACACACATTTGATTCTTTCCTCCTCTGTTAGCAGTCACACTTCTCATTCACACTCCTTTCAGCTTCCTGGATGTTGCCTCACAGGGTTTTGTTTGAACATGTATGAAAAAAATGACAGATTTAACATTGGCCTTGTTACATGCTGCTGCAGGACAGCTTTTCAAAAGAAGTATGTCTGTGCATGTGTAACATATACAAGCATATAGGCCACATGCATAGGACAATTATCAGCTGACATAGGTCTTTCACTGGGAAGGCACATACATTCAGGTGTTTTGATGTTTTGTCTAGTGTTTTATTTCTTAAATGGTCCAAGTGCTCTATTTTCAGCCAGTCAGACCTACTTGGAAACAATCTTTCTCTTGAGAAGGCCTTTTCTTCATATGTTTGAGAACTCCTCTACCTTTTCCAATTAACTCTAATGTAAAAGAAACAGAGCAATAAAATATCATTATTCCCTATCTCCACTCTACTGAAACCCTGTACTCTCCAGAAGAAACTGCTGTGATCCTTCAGCACCTTATTCTGCAACTACCACCATCAAGGTCCGAAACAAAGCCACTCAAGCCAGCAAAACTCCACACACTGCGGGGGATTCTGAGTAAAGCAACCACCTTTCAGCCCAGAGCACAGGCATGCACTCGTCCAAACACAGCGAAGACCTTGACACTTTGAGGTGGGGCTAGACTATCATTTCCAGCTCCCCTCTTTGAGACTATTAAATCTTGGCCACCACACTTCTAGTCTCAATAGCACAGAAATTTGGGGAGCCATATTTAATTTGTGGCATAATACATACAGAGCGAGCTGTGTGGACATGCAAGTACACGTTTGTCTGCTTGTTTGTGGGATCAGTGGAACTAAATCATTCTCTTTTCGCCCATTCACTGCGACTACTCCGGCTCAGGTTTTTTGCTTTTATTTTCTCATCTCAGAGCACTTTCCCCACTGACAGTTCCACCAGCAGGCTGGTGAGACATGGCATAAGACTAGGATAGGGCAAAGGAGAGCAGGAACCCTTGAAACACATGTCATTCCCAGGGAAACACAGCCAGTTTTGTACCTGATCCAGGGAGGGACAGTCACCCTTCCAAAGGAAGGAGCCTCCCAGTTTCTAGCAATGCTCCTGCTTCCATTCCAGTTGTAAAACGGCAAAAAAAAAAGCAGTTTAGCATTGCAGAAGTTATCATAGGTCATCTTTCAGAAACAGAGATGGTTCTTTCCAGTCCCAGCAGAAGAAAGCTGACGGTACATTATGCAACCAACCCTAGCAGGCACAGAAAAACAGCTGCAAGAAAACAAACCCGAATTCCCCAAGCCCTTCATAATGCAGCCGCTTACTAATGCGCTTTAGGGCATGTGGTGGTGTGAGGGAAAGGTTTTATTAAGACAGAACCTCGCATAACTCAATTGTAAGTTTTAATCCATTCCAAATCATGTCAATAAAGCCTGTCTGCCTAATCCCCATTCTACAGCTGGAAGAGCAGAGGAAGGTGGCTCAGCTTGAGAAAATATAAACTGGGACAGCTCCAGTGCTTACCACCCAATGGCATATAAGAGTCCTATATTTGTACCCGGGCAGGAATGGCCCCTAACTCCATCAATTTACATATCCCCATGCACAGTCCTGTGAACAGCTGCAGCACAGAGGCAGATACAAATCCCCCTTGGCCCTTCTTGCTGTGGTGAAGCCCTTAGCAGAAGGGTAAGGCAGAAAAGAACAGAAGATGGCAACTGCTTCAGTCTAGCCACTGTAACCCAACACTATGTTACGTTACCTTGTAAATACTAGTCTGTACGATGAAGATACAAAAACCTTGGCAGTCTGGGAAAGGAATGAGAAAAAACTAAACCGCAAGTCCACAGTCTGGGAGAGCAACAGAAGACAACAAAACAAAGTGAGAAAACGAGGTAAGCTGTTTGAAGATCAGTTGAAACCTGCACAGATCACAATAAACTCTGGTAACTCGGGTTTCTTTGGCAGTTGTCCACCATATATGGGAGAATTCCCACAAAAATCTTAGAGTGCTATTTCTTTGGTGTCCGGTAGGACACAGCATATTACACAAAATCAATCTTCTTAAGCTCAAGTCGCATGTGTAACAGCTACGCAAAATTATTAGTTTTTAGAAATAGAATGAATACATACAATTGTTTTGGGGAAAATAATGAATACGCGTGTAATCGGGTGATATAAGCTTTGGTTGGGGCAGCAGTTGGGGCACAAGATTTGAGGGAAAAAACGATACTCCGTGCACCCAGCGCTGATAATAAAAAGAAAACGCCTGCTTCTTAATGCTACATTGGCATTAAGGAGTCTCTTACAATTTTCAGTAACAACTACATGTGGTACAAAACCACACAGCTGCAGTCAAAAGCAGAGCTTAAATTTGTTACTTATTAGACCACTTGCACATACACAATCACATTTTCTGCAACACAGCTGGACTTCCTCAGCCTGGTTTTGAGACATGCATGCTGAAAACTGCAAAAAAACCTACCTCGCAACAGGTCTGGGATAGAAATCTTACACCACGGGAGCTGGGCTCCTTGGGAATGTTAAAATGGAAGTAGAGAAACACACAGTATACGCTGTCTAGTAGGGAAGCCAGCTGGTAAGCCTGAAAGACCTTTCTCAACTCTTAATATGGAAGATAGTGAGACAGAGGGATTTTATCAGTTACCACAGAAAAAGCTAGATGGAACTGGTACTTGTGACAGCACGGTGAAGAGAGAAGCTAAAAATCCAGGACACGGCTTGCAAGACCAAATTCAATCACTCAGCTCTGTCACTTCTGATTTCAGATTAAAACTTCCTCCTCCCATTACAACAGCACCTCCAGCTTGCCTAGCCCTATGGTGAAACATTTAGCCACAGTTGTAGGTTCAAGCCTCTGTGCTGCCAGGCTCCTTTTGCTGGCATTCTGTGGACAGGATCTCTGTTCAAGCATTTCTGCTCTTTCTTTGCCATGAGTTTACTTTGTTTATAGACTACTCAATAATATTTTGAAGGGTCATTTATGAAGGTTCTCAGTAGCAGATAAATAAAAAAAAACAAAAACCACAGATCCCTGTCGTGTTGCTGGATGCGTAAGGAGGGAGGAATTATTTGGTTTTGACTGATCCTTTAAAACAAATATTTTCCTGTGTGGATTAGAAAACATGCCACATCTCAGTTAAGCTTAACTCAAATCTTCCTTCTGTTTTCTGTGACTCTTCAAACAGGAAACTTCAGAGCCTGTTTCACTGATGAGAAAACAAATGGATTTGGTTTATTTCAGGAGCAGAGGTTGTGCCTTGGTTCTCTCCAATATATGAAACGTCATCAATTGTGCAAATGCATCCTGATGGTGTCTTTGTGTTCCTGTCACTCCTGATTTATGGGGGCCTTTTCTCCACTCAAAAGAATTTGCATTTCAATTTACATTACTTATACCTCTCCCAGCAGCACTCCAGCCCTGAGAAGGAGCTCCTGCTCTGCTTCTGCCCATCTGCCCCACATTGCACCTGTATCAGGGAGGATAGGGGAGTAGGAGCGGTACAGGCACTGCTCTATGGGAACAAGCTCATGCTGCTGAGATCCCCAGTGAGGTATGTGGTTGGTTATGCCTTGTGAGGACCCTTGACACATTTGGTCCTGTTTCTCACCCCTTACCTCATGCTGTGGTGGAGGGGGAAGGCAACAGCCCTGTGTTCCGCTGGTTCCCAGCACAGGTCCTTGCTTGCTCTCTTGTTCTGAGAAATGGCAGCTAACAGAAAAGAACAGAGAGCTTGGATATGCTTAGGCTTATCCAGGTGACCCACCCCACTAGCTTCTCCATCCTTGCAGGGGTGGCAGGAGCCACCCTCCTCCCTTGGAGACTCATCCCTACTTTGTTTGCTAAAAGGCTGTCCCCGTTCTGACAACATGAGCTTGTGTCCTGGTTTCAGCTGGGATAGAGTTAATTCTCTTCCTACTAGCTGGCACAGAGTTGCCTATGGGATTTAGGATGGGAACACACAGTTGGTAACACACTGATGTTTTCAGTTGTTACTAAGCAGTGTTTATACTAAGTCCAGGATCTTTCAGCTTCCCAGCCCTTTGGTTGGCAGGGCATGAAAGGGCACAAGGGTTTGTGAGGGGACAACGAGCCAGCCAATCCAAACCGGCTAATGGAATGTTCCATACCATGTGACCAGTATATAAACTGGGGGCAGTTGTCTGGAAGGGGCAAGTCACTGCTCCAGAACTGGCTGAGCATCAGTCAGCAGGTGGTGAGCAATTGCATTGTGTATCACTTGTCTTTTCTTGGGTTTCATTTCACTGTTTTGTAACCTCACTTTTCATTACAATTATTATTTTTATGTCAATTATTAAACTGTTCTTACCTCAACCCACAAGTTTTACTTGTTTTCAATTCTCCTTCCCACCCCACTGGGAGGCTGAGACAAGAGTGAAGAAACAACTGTGTGGTGCTTAGTTGCAGGCTGAGGTTAAACCACACCAGGTTGCAAGCAGCCTCCTGTCCAAAGCCACCCAAGAGCACAGCAAATGTCTTGGACTGGTGGATTGAACAGGGGTCTGAAAGCTGCTCTCCCTCCTGTGCTTCATCCTTATCTCTCCTGCAAACCCCAGTGGTCACAGTAAGTTCCTGTGTCAGCCCAGGCTCTGCACTCCCAGCTGCACATTGCCTTTTCTCATTTGTGCAATCTGGATGGGCTGTCAGGCAGCCTGAGCACAACATATATACTCCAAGACTGCACAAGGTATGGGCTTGGAAACAGCAATGTGTGGGAAACATGGGCTACGTTGCAGACCCCATTATCCACCTTGCAGCTAAACTTGTGCTTTGACGGATGTAGTTCATGTCTACCTATGAAACATTACAAGCTTTGGAAAAAAATAAAAAGAGGAAAAGACAGCTTCAGAAATGGAGGAGGAGTTGCCAGGACACATCAAGCTTTGAAAATGTGAGTCTCAGAAATGCATTAAGGCTCGATCTTCAGAGCTGTCAGCCCCACAGCCATTATCAAAACTAAACTCTGTTAAAATAAAAGAGAAACAAACTGAACCTTATCAAGTGTTTGGACATTAAGGCCATGAATTCCTAATAGGCTCTTGGAAGCAGATGTCATGCTGTGTGCCATAAGCCTGCATCATCTTAATTTGCAACAGCCTGAAACAATATATTCAAAAATATTTCAAACAAGTTGAAGCAAAATATATGTTGTTTTCACCCAAGGGTTTTAACTATTGCTTATTACCACGTTGACTTTTACATTATCATACAAAGCCAAAAGGAAACACACCGAGCTGATTAAATCATGTATGTCATTCCCAGGTGGTGAAGGGATGACAACAAATTTACACTGACTTCACTGAATCAGCAATTTCCACCTGAAACTCATTCCAGGGCAAAGTTCTCCAGAAGCACCAGCAGAAACTCACATGCCTTCTCCAGTGTGCACCTGAGGCACTATGCACATACGGACAGATTAAAACTTTGGTCCCTTTTTTCTCCACTGAGCTCCCTTTTTTTCTCCCCTGCTTTGAGAGGTTTGTACAGAGTGCTGAAAGCCATTATGCTAGGCAGTATATGCCCTATTTATGCAGCTCCCAGCTGGCTGCAGAGAAGCTTTCGTCAGTGGGTCTGAACTCAAATGCTGACACAGATTATCTGCCCCGTGAAGAACAGTTTAACTGGATTAATCTGCGGGAGATCCCATCACCCTCTTTCCTGCAGAGCCCTACAGCGAAAGACCAGCATAATCTCACAGCCTGGTGTGTGGTCCCCCCAGGGGGAAGCCATCTCTTTCCCCAGGATGCTTAATCTCATCTTCCTCCCCTGGCTTGGCCCCTTTGCAGTGCCCACCATCCCCTTCAGGGAAGGGCCAGCCTGAAGGACACAAGGGGCTGTGGTGGAATGGGGCTGCAGACTGCACCCTCATTTTCCATACCCTGGAGGTCACAGCCCTGCTCTCAGCACAGTATACCACGCTAATAGGGACACAGAGCAAAGCCTCATAGCCTTCAGCCCCTTAAACCTAACAGATTTATGCAGCAGGGTGGAGTAAGGGGAGTTACTGAAGGTCCTTTCTCACCTGCCTGACTCCAGCTTGCTTGCTCTCACTACAGCAGATTAAAACATAAACCGGTTAGCTGGCAAATCCAAGTCCAGCAATCACATTCCCTTAGCAACTCAGTTTCACAGGAGAAGACGACGGATCAAGTCACATCTTACGAACTCTTAAATAAGGGAGGAAGGGTTGACATTAGCAATATTTCTGCTGCTGGCTTTAACTTTTACTCCCCACTCCCCTTCAAGTCTAGATTTAAACATCTGAAAACGGGCTGATTTTAAGGTGAACTAGAAATCCTAGCAATGGATGATGACTAATACACTGTAAATGACAGAAAACTGGTGGAACACTAAAAAGCAAATAGGGTATTTTAATACATAATATCCAGCTGCAAGTTATACAGAAAAGTGTGTTCAAGCCAAAGGGTTGGAGGAACAATGCAGTCTTTTAAATACCTCTGTGCAGTTAACTCAGAAACCTTAAAACTCTTAAGGGGGAAACCTCTAAGTGCAGATGATCATACCATCAGCTCTGCATGATTTCACAGCCACAGGAGTTGTAATACATTTATAATCCCATGCTGCATGTTTATCATTAAGGCTCTAGATAAGGACAACAAGGTGCACGGTTTTGAAAAAAACGGTGGCACAATTTAAAGAAAATGAAGACGGGAATTCACCTGTAAGTTGGCACAAAGTACACAACAGCTTCTCAGTGCTTTAAACAATTGCTTCTTTGAACTGCTAATTCAAGCACCCACAAGCAAGAGCAGCTATTCCTGACTTCATTTTCAGTAACATGAAGGAACTAATTCAAGAAGTGACAATATCTGAGCCCTTAAGTAATAGGGTTCACAGTGTAATTAAGTACAATGTTCTAGGAGAAGGCAGTGAATGAAGAGATACAAAAGTCACACTAGATTTTAGGAAAGTGTTTAGAGCATGATGAGAGTCATTCAGAAGGACATTAGTTCAGAGCAAAGAAAACAAGTGCTGTACACGTTGTTTGAATAATATATAAGCGATGTGGGAAGGGAGCTCTTGCTGGGGCTGCAGAATCTGCAGAAGATACAACTTATTTTGTGTAGGTCAAAACAGTCTGAAGAGTAGAGAGGACTTTGGGGTACTGAAGTGAGAAAGGCAGATGGCCAACACAATCACAAGTGACACCATGTCAATAAAAACAAAGTGATTATCTCAGGAAACCTGCACTAAAGCTATGCCAAGACATCTCGTGGGATTTTGAACAGCAACTGACTGTGCAAGGGAGCTGGTGTCCCCACACTCAGCTCAGCACTCCTCAGCCAAACACACTGTCATCAGGCAAGGTGTCCAACTGCAAAAGGACTGGAGGAGGAAGGCCACAGATGCTAGGCAGGACTAGTCACCTCAGGTTGCAATGGATTTGGCAGAACCTGAGGAGGTTCAGAGAAATTCACCAGAAGCATTGGAGAGTGCCAGAATCCTGTTCTCTGCGAGGAGAGGGGACACTTCGGGCTGGTTTCTGGTCCATTTTACCAAGGAAATCTTCCTCCCTACTACAAGCACCAATTGCATTAGCAATGCCCTTGATTCCTCCCTGGACTGTCACCACAGTATATTACCATTTGAGACATTTGATCTGCTACAGCACAGGTCCTACATTGCTGTAGAGCTCACAAATATTTCACAACCTGACGTGTGAGAGCATGTTTTTGGCAGCTCATTCTGGATTTAACAGCACAGTGGTTCATGATTGCAGGGTGCTCCATAAAGCAACTCCAGCCATGCCTTTCGGTCCCAAGCTCCTCTGAACACAAAAAATGATAGAAGTGCATAAAATAACGAGAACATTAACTGGAAAACTTCTGTGCTCCCAGCACAAGGCCAAGATTATACACAGCGGCATTAGAAGATGGTAAATCCAAACCTCACAGGTGGGAATACTTTCTCCCCCCCATTTCACTATATGATTAAACAGTAGAACTCAGTGCCACAGGAAGATTGCAAAACCAGGATCCCAGTATCGTGCAATACAGGACCAAGCAATCCACGGGAAGATAAAAAACACACACAGTTATCATCTCCCCCCCATTTCAATATATGATTAAACAGTAGAACTCAGTGCCACAGGAAGATTGCAAAACCAGGATCCCAGTATCGTGCAATACAGGACCAAGCAATCCACGGGAAGATAAAAAAACACACACAGTTATCATCACTAGAGAGACTCAAAGCTGCAGAGTGCTTAGAGACTATACCAGTCTCTAATCCATACACAGGTGATCAATCCACACCTGCTTGCAGTGAAGTCTGGACACACTTTTGTGAGGTACTCCCTGCTGTGGTTAACCACCAACAGTTATGTACTGGACCAGCCCCAGCTCAGCAATTCCTCTTTCGTCTGAGCTGGACAAGTTATAATCAAGGCAATCACATTTACTGCCTTTTTTTTTTTTTTGAGTGCCTAAGCATATGGGGATTATAGGCAGACAAGCAACAGGTCTGAGCTGGAGCAAGTAAAGCATCACATGAGGGCAGCTGTGAGTCACAGCAGGTGAAGGGGGCATCAGTGTTAACTTTTCTAATGCTCATTCAGGTTTTTTTTCCTCCCTTCCAGGACAGGGTAAGTTTGCTCTCATCACTTTGAGTCAGACTCTGTCCTGGGTCCAACATGGTGGAACCGGATGCTCTTCTGTTGTCTGGCTTTCTTCTTCCCAGAGAGCTGTGGTTTTCCGAGCTTCCGGGAAGGAGGACACACCTCTCCCGAATGAAGTCATAAAAGGGGGCATGTTGAGAGATT
>NW_010403997.1:64959-67620 GCF_000710305.1 Buceros rhinoceros silvestris | reverse complement strand
AAAAGACTCTTTCTGCAGAATGGGTAGAACCTTCTCCGTTTCTGCCGATTCCCGGCAGGGGTGGTGTGTGAACTGTTTTGCCGTGACGGAATGACCCAGCGATACCCCTTATCACTGCATGGATGAAGTAGGCACCAATGCGCGAGGGAATTTGAAGATATTCCCTTGGGACGCGACCAGGCCGGCCCGTCACAGATGTGTGGTGGGGGGAGTCTGGGAAGAGCTATCCTTGGCAAAGAAGAGTTCTCTGCAGCCACTCTGGAGGAAAGAGGGACTGTGTTTTATTTGCATGAAAGGTTTGCTTCAGGAGAAAGTTCTTGTATCGAGAACTTTTTTGTCAGGTGAACGGACTGGACTCTTCCTTCCCCCTCCCCCCTCACTGGTGTGGCAAACCATTGTGGGGGGGAGTTTGTTTGTAAGCGGGGATCGTTTCGATCAGGAGATTTTATGTGTAACTGTATACTTTCATCTATTTCTCCATTAATTTCTCTCCTTATCTCTTTCTCTCCCTTTTCCAGTCCGGTATAACTTCGAAAACAATTTTATTTTGGGGGTGTTTTACTATTAAACTTTTCTGTTTCTATCCTTTTTATATGTAGTTTGTGTGTTATCATTTCCTTTGCCCGACTAAAGCCTTAATGAGCTCGTTAATGTGCTGATAAGCTGTTAACAAGCATCAAAAGTTTCTCTCCTGTGTGGTTTGGCTGGTTTGCTTTTCCTGCCCACACACTATTTCCTTGCATCCCTTTCAGTGGGAAACAGCTCCCCTTTTCAACCTGCGACAACCTCCAAAGATCAGGCCAAGCAAACCCTGCTTACCACTGCATTTTCAATTTGTAAAAATCATTGTATTTGTCCAGCTGCTATGGTTCATGCTGGTTAATACTCCAGAAGGTAGAGACACCTTTCAGACAGCTGTCACCTTCCACACCAGTCACTGTCAAAGACAGGCCAGATCAACAATTCACATTAGCCCAGTAGTGGAAGTTCCCAACATCCTTATCCTCCTCACATCAGCTGCTTCTGTAAGATAAGCAAATATTCCTCCTCTGCCTGTTTAGCTCAGGGTCCAGGAAAAAGGCAGCTACAAGATTGCATCGCACTGGGATGCTGCAGTGACACAAGCCAGTTTCAGGATAAGCAGATTGCTTTGCCAGCCAAATTTTTTTACAGTGTTTTATCTAGCACAGTAAGCCTGAGTGCCAAACGCCCAAGCCTTCTCTGAGCTCCAAGCTCCTTTTCAGTCATGGCACTTGACCATCTTCTCTTTGTGGTTTGCCAGCCAATCTGAACAGCGCTCCCAATCCCTAATTAATTTGCTACTCATTCCCTTATCATTGAAAAAATGTATGCATGCAGGATTGCAACTTAGACACATATTATGAGTGCATAGAACACATGTCGCTTCCTTTCAATGTAAGATTGGTCTAAATCTCAACAACATCGCTCCCTGCCTGCTGCTGCTTTTCACCACTCCCAGGATGTTGTTTATTCCTTCTCACATCCCTTGGGGTATTCCTCATCTCCTGTTCCTTTAGCACCACTTCCCACTCCTTCCTCCCCCCCTTCCAGCTTCGCTGCCCCACTGTCACTATTCCTAATTTATTCTCCTCCACCATGCTCCTGACACCCTGCTAGATGTCACTACTTATACACCCTGCACATTCCCACCTTTGCCCTGACATTCTCACTTTGCAGCCCTGCCTCTTCTCATGAAAGCAGGCACAGGGGGAAATGCCACCTCTTATTTTTATATACAGCATAAACCCAGCCTGTTTTTAGATCAGGCTCTGGCAGAGCCAGAGCACTGGAGCTGCCTAGGATAGCTAATGATCTCATCTTCTGCAAACTATGAGCTTTTCTCTTGGCTTGTTCACTTTGACCTTAGCACATCCTTAAATGTTGAGCTGCTGCATCCTCCTGGAATTCAGTGTTGACATCTTTTGCTCCTGCCTGGCTTCTCCTTGCTTGTGATATAGCTGCTCTCTCTCCTTCTGTAGGTAACTGCTTTTCTGCAGTGCTATCTTCATACATGTTCTTGCCCCCTGTGGCTTTCTGATCCTCTTTTTTAAAAGGAAACCATAAGTGGTCCCTCCTGGACTGCAGCAATAGCTGAAAACTGCTGCCATCATGGATGGGGGTGCTCCCAGCCTTTATCACTCCTGATGATGGTACCCAGTAAAGTCTAGGACGCTTTTGAGACTTGAGAGTTTTGGCTACAGCTAAGGAAACAGAGCTTCCAGTCTGAGTGACCGGTAACTGCCTTATTCCTTCTTAATTTTTTGCATGAGCTGATGCTTCTCTCCCTAAAAATATGTAAGTCAGCAGTGACAAAGGCACATGCAGCAGCCAGGCCTTTTCTCTAGGCTCCAACTAGAAGGATCCTAGCAACACAGTTTCTAGTGCGTTTGAGCTGGATTGCAAGTGTCACAAGCCACGGGGCATTCATCAGCTTAACAACTTCACAGGCACAAAGCTCTTTTGAATATTCAAAATATTTTGCCCCTTTCCTCCTCCATAAGCATCCAGTATTTCTACAGTCTTAAAAAAAACCAACACTCTCCATCCCTGGGACAAACTTTTCCTATTGTTGTAAACTCCTTCCAGGCTCCCCCTTGACTTGTTGCTAAGTAAAACAACCCATAACCGGCACTTTAAACA
>NW_010403997.1:64168-64837 GCF_000710305.1 Buceros rhinoceros silvestris | reverse complement strand
CTTCAGCATTTCCCTTGTTTTCTCTTTCACTGCTTTCTCATTTTGCTCTTCCCAGAATCCCCCAGAGCTTGGAGTACTCAATGTGTAATGACCCAAATCCCAGAGGAAAAAGGAATACTACATGCCAGGTTTATAGTATGATGTTTTGCTGTACACCTAAAGAACTCAAAGTGGGGACCACCTTTTCCTATATTTATACAGTCTACCACAACTAGTTCCTGATCCTCTTCCATAATAAAGCTAAGAAGGTGCTCTGAGCTGCAGTATTTATGAAGCTTTTATAATTTGTCTTGTCCCTCCAAAAGTCCCCTTTGCAGGAGAGAAAGGGTTGCAAGGGATGAGGAACAAACATGACGCATCATTAGTTCTGCTGCTCAGAAAACTACTTTCTTCATCCTCTCAAACTCTCTGGGTTTTCCTGTCTTCCTTACACCTTGCAACACATCAGGTCAACTTCTCCTGCAACTCTGTGCAGTCTGTATCACTCCACAATGTTTTACTTCCTCCCTATGTTCCCAACATCCTGTCAATAGTCTACCACCTCCCCAGCCTAGGCCCCTTCCTTGTTTGCACCAGTGCACCCTACTCAGCACAGCATGCCCTGCCAGTGTGGCAACTGGCAGCAGCCACTATGGCTGGGTCTGCCCCGCATACAGGATGGGTGACCAC
>NW_010403997.1:56555-64142 GCF_000710305.1 Buceros rhinoceros silvestris | reverse complement strand
CCCTTGCAAGTGGGCCACCGGCCCCCAGCCACTATGGCTGCTTCTGCACTGCATAAGTGATGGCTGACCACGTGGCATGGCAGGCTGACTGGCCAAGTGACCACTACCGTTCAGTGGCTGGTGGACCAAGCAGAATAGGTGAGAACTCTGCTCTGCCCTTTAGGGAGGGCACAAGTAGGACCACTCTCCTCCATCCACCCACCTCAGGCTATGAGAATGAAATTGGCCTCCAGAGATTCTTACAGGTGGCATCAACCACCTCCACTTCATTTCCTTAGGAAATGCAGATAAAAATAACAATAGTAATAGCATTAACAGTGCAGCCCAAAACTACACTGAATTTTTCTGATACACTGATTTGTAAATTCATATCTAACTTAGATCTCTTAACCACAGGACTCTTTAAACACGCTATGCATCTGAACAGTTTTGAAACGTGCAGATGGGAAATGTTATTTACTAGGGGAGCCTTTATTAAACATCATTTTAGTTTCCCAGAGTCTCCCTTCCACTGCAACTTCCATCCACACTTTAATTTCCTCTTATCCTGACCCATTTCCCTATTTTTTCTCAAGTCCCACTTGACTCACACATGCCCCCAACATCACTCTTACTGTTCACATCGTACAAGAAAAAGTTATCATCTTCCTTGCACTTGAATAGTTTAATTAATCTCCAATTCTTTTAAAAGAAACTAGTTTAACACTTCCCCTTTAAGATTTCTGTTCTGGCCTCTTTTCCATCCTTTTCTGTGCTAAATGTGAAACAATACTGTTGAAGAGTGAGGGGCCAGGAGGAGAGGCAGATAAGGAAGAAACCAATATGGTAAAACACAAGCTGCTACTCCCAAATATTACACCAATTATCTCTAAATGACTTGCAATATGAGGCAGCTCCATCACTTAAAAACTCAGTAACATCAACCAAATTGGGGGATTAACAGGCCACACATTGCACTTGGAAAGCATTTCAGGAATGAACCCAGAGACCTCTAGACAACGGAGTTCTCAAGTTCGGCCCAATAAATGGGATGCAATAGTCTTTAAAAGCAGAGGAGCTAAACATCTGGAAGAACACGCTGTGACAAACTCACCACTTTTTTTTAATACACACTAAGGAAAATCATATCTTACCACCCCCGAATATTTTAAATGTGACAAGCTAGTGAATGAATTAAATTGGTCAATGCTTATACCCCAGCAGGATTAAAGTCCTTACTACAGCAGTGAATTAATTTTGTGATGGATAGAGATTCATTTCTAGGCTGTGTCACATGCTACTGAAACACACTTACTATCTGGAAATGAGAACACCCAGTGAGTGACAAAATTGCAGGCAACACCGAGTTATGTGAGGTAGCCAAGACCACAAGGAACAGGGAAGAACCTGAGAGAGACTTAAGTAAATAGACAATGTGATAATAAGTTATATTCAATGTTGGTAAATGCAAGTAATGCCTCTAAAGAGGTGAAAACCTTATTATTCACACATCTTTCAGATTTATGAAATAACTGCCTTAAAGGAATTGAGATGGCAATAGGAACAGCTGAATGCTGAGCTCAGCTCACTGTGCAGCTGTGGCAAAAATCCCAACCACGATGTCAGAATGCAGGAGGAACAGGATGAAGCAACACAAAGACTGTGCTGAGCCCTCTAATTCAGGGGTGGGATCACACCCAGATTATTATATACAGTGCTGGTCACCATCTCAGAGGGGAAAAAAGCAGAAATGGGGAGGCTGGGTAAAATGTAGCCATGCCCGTGATCACACTATACAATTTAGGAAAAGATACACTGACAGATCTTGTAGATGGGAGTACTGATCTGACCATTCCCCGTGTCCCCACCTTCTCCACTGCATTTTCAGGCAAAACACCCACCTGGACTTCCCACATAACACTCCCTACTACGGTGTTTCAATTGTTTCAGGACTGGCCCACAAGAATCAATCTTGCATTGATTTTAATTCCTATGAATATTAAAGCTCAAAGCTGGAAACATCTCTCTCGTTTTTTCAGTGGATGATTTCCCCCTTCCTTCCACTGTTGCTATTATTGAATTCCCTACTTCTGTTATGTAAAGTAATTTGTGCTATTGTGTTCAGAGAATACAGCTAGCACAGCAGATAGCACACAAAATAAGATGATATTGTACCACTTATTTGAAAATCTGTGCTTACAGCAGAGGAGAAAGGAGGAGAGAGGGTGCCTGCAGGAAAAGCATGTGGGGGGTCTGCTGGCACCTGGACTAGAGCAACGAGGTGGGCACTGCCTTGTGGCACTGCATCTGCCACTCGACAGCAAACAGCCCAGGGGAGATGGCACATGTGTATTGCAGATCCTCGCCACCTAAAGCAAGGTCCACCAAGGAGCAGAGCAGACACCTGCAGCAAGAGGGATCCCTCCACCCCTCTTCCTATGCCAGGGAAACAACCTGCAGCAGCACAGGCTCCTGGCAGCTCTCAGGGATGCCAATTACAGGATTCTGCTTTGCATTTCTGAAAGAGAAGCTGAGGCAGAAATGACAAAACTCTTTCATTTGGACAAAGGATAAAATTTTGTAGCACGTGGGCTTGCTTTGGCTAATTAAAAAGCAGAAGGCCATGCGAGGAAAGTGGTGGTTTAATTGCTGAAATTAAAACTAATCATGAGTATTTAGCCCTCCACGGATAAAGATGTTTGAAAGTGTTTCTGCCAGGGGCCTGTGGCTGCCTTTACATGGCTACAGGGTAAAAGGTACACAGAGCTCCTCACTGGTGCAGCATCACACAAATGTGTTTGTCTGTACACTCCAGCACTCTTCTTGGGGTCTTACAAGCCTATCGTGGTTTAACCTCAGCCATCAATTAAGCACCACACAGCCGCTCACTGACTCCCCCACCCAAGTGGGATGTGAGAGAGAATCAGGGGATAAAAAGTGAAACTCACAGATTGAAATAAACACAGGAGAGAATACACAGTTGAGATAATAGGAGAGAAAAGGAAGGGGAAATTATAATTATGATGGAATATACAAAACAAGCAATGCACAATGCAATTGCTCACCACCCACTGACTGATGCTCAGCTGATTTCCAAGCCACAGTGTCCCCCAGGCAACTCCCCCCAGTTTACATACAGGGCATCATGTGGTATGGAACACACCCCCTTGTCTCATTTGGGTCAGATGTCCCCTCCCAGCTCCTCGTACACTCCCAGTCTCCTCTTGCAGGGCAGTATGACTTAGCACAAACACTGCTCAGCAACAACAAACATCAGTGTGTTTTCAACATTATTCTCACACTAAATCCAAAACACAGCACTGTACCAGCTAGTAGGAAGAAAATTAACTTTATTCCAGCCAAAACCAGAACATAGCCCTACCAGGAGGGGGCAGAGAGTACCAGGGCTCCACTCCTCGAGCAGAAAAACCCAGCTCACACCTTGACACAAAGTCACCTCACTCCTAGGTCTAGAGTGTCTCTCCAGACTTAATATCAACAGACCAAGGAGCAGGAAATGACCAAAAGCAAAAGGAACCACAGCATCCATCACCTTCCCTCCATCTCCTGCTGCAACCCATTAATCCCTGCAGTCTTGACTCTGGCTCCAGGCTCTTTCTCTCTTTACACTCACTGGTGCTCTCTGTCTGGAAGGTACTACCAAAATGGTTCTAATAACAGCAATCCACCACCCATCCCGACATCCTTAAAAGATTCTGTAAAGCAAAGTTCATCAGAGCCCCAAAGTATCTGGTGGATGCTTGTTTTCAAGCATGGGGAATGGACAGACTGCAAGCATCTAAGCCAATCAGCCACATCAGACAGCCACCACACCCCTCATGCTGCTGAGAAAGGGTCACCAATTCACGCCAATTTACCTCCTACAGCAGCCTGAAGCTCCAACTCATTCAGCAGCTCTCCCATCAGCCAAGCCCTGCTATCCAACACACCCAAAATGGGAAATCACTTGAAGCATGCGAACACTCATACAGTTCATGGGGTACCAGTTGGCTTAGCTAACTCACTAGTGGGGCCTTTCCTTTTAATCTGTTACACCACTGAGTTCTTGGCTCCGTTAGGGATTCCCCCAAATGTGGGCAGAGCACAGCTTCTGCAAGTCATGTCTCTGAGCTTTGAAGCAAGGTTTTTATTCCTTTCAGGGTACAATAGGACAGTGCATGCTTTCCAGCTTCCTGGGAATTTCCTACATCTCCGTTGTCTAGTATCCTCCTACAGACCCTGATCATGAATGATTTATAACCAAATTCAAAAGAAAGGGGACTTGCCTTGCAATTCTGAATGGCTTCTCCCTACGAATTTGTTATTCCTCTTGCTGACTTCCTGCTGTATTTCTGAATATTCAAACTGCTTAGGAAATGCCCTGTAATTCATTAATATCATTCTTCAGCCACTTACAGAGAAGATGTACAAGTGAATAATTCTAGCCCATAATCACACAGTCATAAAACCAGCACTGGAAGTAAAACAGCTTTTTAACATCTACCATAGGTTATATTTTTGTGAACCCATAGCTCAGCAGTCATGCCAGGCCATGCAGGTGAAGACATCTGCTTGCACAAGACAAGCTTCCATTGTGGGAAGAGTGTCACACTACACTGGGTTTCGAAATTTAAAGTCCACAGGAGAGTCCAAATAGATTGCTTCAGCAGCACTTTTGCAGGCATGTTTTCTGCCCTTGACCACATTCAGAAAGGCTTAAGTCTGCTGGAGGACTGAAATTATTTAAACTGACCTCCCATGTGACAGATGGACAACACGGCAGTTACCTCAGACCTAAATGACATTCCCAGCATTTTAGTGGTGTCCTGTGAGACACGTTCAGCATGTGCAAATGCAGCCATAGAAACTCAAAGTGCTTTGTTTCCAGTGGGTCAGATTTAATGCTGCTAAATGATAAATGCCAAAACTTCACTATTTCTAACTGAATTATTATGAGAGGTTATTTTTGTTGGCTTCTCCCTAAAAGAAGCAAGTTTGTCCTTATCCAAGCAGCAGATCCCTTTGCAACAGCTTCCACTCACTATCAAATCCTTCTCTTTCACTGATGACAAGGTGAGCAGCTTCACCTTACCTTCAGAGCCCTTACCAACCCACAGAAGACTGACTCTCTGGCATGCCAAATTCACAGCAGAGATGCTGAGCTATGTCTTTTCCATTCAGGACCAAGATGGGGAACAGCCATCAACCAGGATGGTCCTCACTCAGCTGCCACAACTGGCCAAATCAGAGAGCATGCTTTAACTCAAAGTCCAGGACTCCAAGCTCTGCTCCAGCAACATGGACAGATAAGAGCATATAGTGCTGTATTCACAGGACTGTAACCAGTAGGTTAAGGAAAGTTATTATCTCCCTTCATACAGTAATTACTAGACCATATATGGATACTTGGCTCAGCTTTGGGTCTGTCAGTACAAGAAAGATGTTGATAAATTGGATCAGGTTCAGTGAAGGCCCACCAATACCTTCAGGGAGCTGAAGCACTTGCACTGAAAGGAGAACTGAGACTGGGGCTTGTTCAGCCTGGAGAGATTTGAAGGACCTAATAGCCTTCCATCCAGTACATAAAAGGAGATGGAACCAGGCTCTTTACTGCAGTACACAGCAGAAGAAAAGTAACAAGAGTCTTTGAATGAAACACAGGAGCAAAAGCATTCTCCCTACACAGATAGCGAAGCTGTAGAAGACATTTCCCAGAGGGGTAGTGAAGACTCCATCTTCTGATGTTTTCAAAACCCAATAGGACAAAGCCCTGAGCAGTTTGGCCTGAGTTCAGTACTGACTTTGCTTTGAGCAGGAGGTTGGACTCCTGAGGTCCCTTCCAGTCTGAAGCATTCAATGACTTTTTTCCCCTGAAAACAAGCACCCATTTCCTCAACTTCCAACACCATCCAGGCACTCAAGTACAATGGACATCTCAGTAACTGAATAAAAAGAGATGGCTTTGAAAAACTAAACCTGTTCCTTAATGACAAAAAAAAATCAATACAGATATCTGAGGAAATCTTCCCTCCCTTCATTGTTCACACAGGCAACGTCCCTCTGTGCCTTCCAGTGTCCTTTCCTGAGGACAGATGCTCCATTTGCTCTTTCACACTCATTTATTAGGTTACAGCTCTACCATTACCCTTACTCTAGGATTTGGCAGCCTCGTCCTCATGCCAGAGAAGGAAGAATTTTCTCTGCTGTGACATAAAGAGATGTCACTTTTGTATTCCTGTTGTTTTCCCCAGATGCACATCATTCTCCCAGACTCCAAGGGAATGTGCATATTCACACAAAGTTGGAAACGAATAAGCCTGGATCAGCCCCCAGACCAGGCATGCACACACAGACTTGTGCTAACACACCCACCCACTCAAAGATTAACTGAATTTTGACCTGATTGCATCCAATTAACCTGAATTTCTCACTTTCTTGCAAAGCAGTTTCCTTCACAAGCCCGTTGGCCTTTACCTTGTGGCTATATTATAAGTACGATGCCCTAGAAAAATTGATCAGGAGAGTAAAGCAAGAGTATGGAAGGAAAAAGCAGTATAAGGCAACACTATAGGAAAAAGACGAGGGAGCAGGAAGTTATCAGGGGGTTTATTTAATATAATTTTGCTAAAACAAACATTTGTTTCATGCCTACAGGCAGGTGGAGGGGAAATTCATCAATGGGACAAGTATTTCACCCTTTGACACACCAGGAAAGCACTTCCCATTCTGCACATGCCTGCTGAATGCACTTGGGCACAGGCTTTAGGCTATAGCCACATGCAAGTGTTGACACTGCAATCCCAGAGATGAGAGCAATGCAGTGAGAGGAAAACAGCAGAGAACTAATGGGAGGAAAAAGATAGAAGCAGGAAGATGTGCAAGTAGAACAAAAGGGAAAGAAGAAAAGACAACTAAGAAAAAATTAAAGCTAAATAAGACACAGCAGCAAAAAAAGAGTGTATGTAAGGCTGGTGAAAGATGTAGGGTGCAGCGGACAGAAGAAAAATATTTGAAAGTATATTGAGAGAAAAAAGCTCCAGTCTGAGGGAAAAAATTTAAAGAGAGATCTAATTAAAAGAGAAAGCTACAGCCAACACAGACTGAGTTCATGCAGCCCACTGCTCCTCAAGTGCTCCCTGGGCAGAGCCCCCCATCTCCTTCACTGCAGATGCAACTCTGACACAGCAGATCCAGCCTCAGATGGGGACACCATGGCCCAGTATACTTCCAATAAATAGTTATGGTGACATTGCAGAGAGAACCAGGGCAGATAGAGATGGAAAGAGAGAAAACCAGAAACGGGATTAAATGAGACCAAGCCCATTTGTCAAAGAAAGCAGGAGGAAGAAACAGGGACTTATTTTTGGATATTGCTTCTGAAGTGAGTAACCCTGCCCCCTCCTGCTTGGTCCTGTAGCCCACCTCCCTCCCTCGGTTCACTGCTCTATTTCGGGTTTAATTACACACCGCACACAAGGATAGGAATACACCATGATCTTCTCTGGTGCAGAATTTAAACTCCTCTGTTTTGCCTTTCACCCTTTTCATTTCACACAGACTTACTAAAAGAAGAAAAAGAGAAAATCATTCTTTTGTTTCTCAGATGAA
>NW_010403997.1:43689-56483 GCF_000710305.1 Buceros rhinoceros silvestris | reverse complement strand
ATGCCACTTGTTTTTTTCCTCCCTTCAATCAGGCTCAGTCTCTGACCTGGTGTCAATGCAGCTCTGTCAATTATGAGTAAAGGTTTTACAGGGCCATTTTTTCCCCTGTTCCAAAAGAAGGAGATAGTCTGAAGGGTGGGGGGAGTGCAAACAACTGTGAAGTAAAATAAGGGGAGCATGAAGAGAGGAAGGAGGAGAGGACATATCTATTTCGTTTTTCTGTAAGAAAGCAAAATTACCTCGCCCAGATACAGGAAACTATTTCCACCACTCTGTCCCCTTTGGGCAGTTCCCCTCTAAATACTGCTCTATGCCACCTGGCAAGACCAGGTAGTCACACTTGGTGCAACAGCAAGGTGTGCCAGGTCTGAAGCACATCCTTGGCCACTATGGTGTGAGGTGACAGTGAGGAGATCTGCAGCCAGGAACAGACCAGCAGCAAAGTATGAGCAGAGGTGACGTGGGGCTGGAGGAGCCTGTGTCTCATGGAGACCATCCAGCACCAACAGACTGACATCCTCCCTGCAAGCCCTGGGCTGACACCCTGCTTTAAAGGGAGCCCCTGCAACAGGCACAGACCCTATTTAGGGATGCCCTTACCCAAGGAAAGGAAAGCACCAGTTTCAGAGACAGCACACAACACAGACTATGTGCAGGCTAAAACAAAACAGCTCCTCCCAGGCCACAGGTGATGGGTCCCAGGAGCCCACACAAGGTAAAAAAGAAGCTGCCAATGCCACAAAAAGCTGTGCTGATGGTACCCAGGATAGTCTCACTGTTTCTAGACACTTCACAAAGCCAAGCCTTTCTCTGCCCAGCCAGCAGCTCTAAAGTATTCCTCTGCTGCCCGAGAGTATGCAATTAGCACTACTAATGGTTTGCACAAGTGCAGTGCTTACATGCCCTGGTCTGGTCAGGACCAGATGCTGCACAAAGCAGAGACAGCAAGACGATTTCTTCCCTCCATCAGAGGGAAGAACCACCACAGACCACCAAGGGAACCACAGCAGTCATGGCATTTGAGGCAGCAATATGAAATTTGGGTGGAGGGGCACGGCTCTTCCTCTCCAGCCTAAGGTCAGGCAATGCAATTTCTCCTTGCAGCAGGCTCCCAGCACAGCAAGCACACAGGGCTTTTAGATAAAGGGGAAAATGATAGAAAACGGACAGGTGATGAAGCAATGAGCCTCTTCTGTGCAGAGAGCTGCTGGTGTGGGACCTTCCTCCTTTATTCTTCATCAATGAAAAGATGGATCAGTAGACACACATGACAGTCTTAAAGCTCAAATATGTCACTCTCAGGAAATACGGTTCTTTACTGAAAAGATTAGGTTCATACACGGAATACAAAAGGACCAAGAAAGGCACAGACTCACACTTAACCCAAGCCAGAGATTTTTTTTTTAAATTCTGTGAAATGCAGATTTAGGCTTGAGATAGCAGAAGCAGCTATTCCAGGTGACATCATTCGAAAAAAAGACAAAGAAATTCCCAGAGCTGAAAAAAGCAGCAACTAAAGCAGATCTTCAGAATAGAAGTACAAAGAGTCGACTCCACACCCCATCACAGCCAAGAAAGATCCTCTGGTGCCTCCACTGCAGCTGTACCAATCCTTACACACACAGGAAAATAACAGCCAGAAAACACTCAGCATTTGGTCAATTATGTCATCAGTGCTTACACACAAGAATTGTTTTTTCAAACCTATATCACAGCTATGGCCAAAGCCTCGTGCATGCTTCGGCAGCACTAGGGCAATGATCCATGTCTTTTAGTAACTGCAGTGACGACAGTACAAACTGCTTCAGGTTTGCAGCTACAGCTGAATAGAAACAGAGCTCTATCCTTCTATACCAGGCACGGGTGCTCCAGGCAGTATTAATCCTAGAAAATAAACAGCATAGCTAAGGAAAATGCACAGAAATCTAAGGCAAGGCATGAACTTGAAGTACAAGGGCAAATAACTATTTCCACCCTGCTCAAAAAAAAAAGAAAAAACCACAAGAGTAGCACTTAGTAAAAAACCTTTCCATACAGTGCATGCAGATTAATGTATCTTAGCTGAAAGCCTGCCTTACTACAATGCCAGACATGAGGAGATTGGCTCCAAGTGTCTTCTGGTACAGCATGGCTGTCTCCAAGGCCCTGCAGAGAAACACAGGGCTCCTCCGTTGTGTTGCCCTCCCATCGTGAGCTGCATTAAGATGGAAGGTAATCGCTGCTGAGTCATTTGGATGAGACAGGAAAATAACCTCCATGCAGGAGGAAGAGGAGGTGGAAACAACCTTCAGGCTGGAGGTCAGCAATCAGATGCACTTCAGAGGCAGAGCACCCCAGAAGAAAGTTTGTAAAAAATAAATCTAAAAAAATTCTCTTATTTCCATTATGGTCAAATATTCATCTTCCGAGCTGCATGGGCTGCTGAGTGGAGAAAACTTCCCTCTGTCGGCAGGACTCAACATTAATGCAGATTAGTGGCAGGCTCCTAAGGCTCCGGCAGGGGCTTTACAGGGAGTAGGGTCTCCCTTGCATGCGTGTGTCCCAAGGCTGAGCAGCCACGTGGAATCCCTGATATCTGATAACGGGCAAGTGCAGATGGCAGGATTTCTGTTGCAGAGGCCTCTGCACAGTCTTTTAAGCCTACACAGCCTCCTTACAACACCTTTTGAGACCTCTGTTCCTCTGTCAAAAGGGACTGAAGTAGGACCAAGGAGTTAATGAGACAGATGAAGACACTTATGCTCTTTCCTTAAGAAAAGGGAGCTAAAAAAATCCATTTCTCCTAATATGCAAACCCCATAATAGTATGGAAAGTCTGCGGAGTTGTACAAAAAGTAAAGCTTCCTATAAAGCCAGAGTCTGTGGCTGTTATTGAAAGGCCATGTTCAGTATGGCTATCCAGTGATTCAAGGGATTTACATAAAGCCATTAAGTGTGAACATTGTCTGAAAATCCACTGCCTAAAGAGAAAGCCAAGTTCCCAGAAGACACAGGAGATTATATATGTACACACAAGCATTGTGGCAAAAAGCAAGGGTTAAGCTTAAATTAGTGACAGGGCACATGTTGTTCAGATGCCATGTAAGAGTTCTTTACCCGGATTTAAACCTCCTCTTCAGGACTTGCAAACACTGGCCACTTAGATCATTATAGAATTACAAAATAATGCATTTATGCATTTAAATTATTAAATAATGCATTTCTAATTAGGGTAATCCATTAAAGGAGTAATTAGAGAACAAGGCCTAATTCTTTCCCATGTTACTGCACTTTTGCAAGGTTCTGCCATGAATAATGTGAAGAGGTAAAGAACATCCTGCAGACAAGCTTTCCTGCAAATATACATGCATTAGCTAGCAAACAATTAAAAGTATGATTATAATAGAGAGAAGCATCTGTACTCTATAGCTGAGAGATTCCCAAGATGAAGCAGCTTCCAGCAAGTCACCCAATGGCACAACTCGGAACCATACCAGAGGCTTTCTATGGCAAGTTGCCTGCTGATTTCTAAGATCACTCAACCCCACCTTTTGAGATAAGGGTCACAGACTTTAAAGTAGTCTGCCACAGTAAGAAATCTCACTGGCTTTGGCTTATCATACTTCACTTATCCATTTATCTTCAAACTACCTGGTGGCAAAATTCTCTGGTTCCAAGAAGTGTTGAACCTTCGCTCGAAGGGAAGAGGATTTGGGGGGAAAACTGCATCAACATTCACATGTCTTGTTAAATGCAGAAAACCTCATCATGCTTCAATGTGCATACTTTTGTGCTGTAATATTCACATACACATACAGACATTTAAGTCTTGCACCATGTTCACCCCAGGTAACCCACATATAAAACCCATAAGCTATGGGCTGATCATGACTGTATTCAATGTAAAAACAAAGTGAAAAATCCACCTTCCACACAAATTTGTGTACAGCATATACATGTATACATAAGAGCAATTGCTTTTCATGGTCAAATGTGCACAGAAAACTGATATGGACGTATATTTATATGCAAAGCTTTACAGCATACACTTCAGATCTGCCAGAGAGTAAAGATCCAGCAGCGCTTTGGTTCAGAAAACGATATAGACATTTGTTAGTGTTCTCTGCAGGGCAAACAGTTCATCTCTGCACAGAAATCACAATTCATCTTCATTTCAGTAGCCCAGCTGAGGACAACCTCACACATACATAAGCTCCTGATGAAATCCAGGCAAATACCACAGAGGAGGATTCCTCACCTATGCCCACCTAGGAGGCAAACAAAGCTGAGCTTTGGGTCATCCCCCTTTTATGGAAAATTTGACTTGCAGTGAATTAAGGTGCATTTAAAAAAAATGAAAAAAAGTAAAAGCTATGGAAGAAGTAGCCACATCAGAACCTAAGTGGAATTTTTCCCCCAAAAAAAGTACAGAAGGCATCTCGCCTCCTCAAAAGCAGCAATCAGATGCATTTGAATTGCAATCTCTACATAGAGTTAACAGAAACCACATCCAGGTGTTCTGTTCTCTTACTTTCACAGTATTATATGGGAGAGAAAAAGATTTAACCAGCTGAAAACCTTTTGAAAGGCTGTATGCCCTTTAGCTTGGTTTATTTTATGCCTGCCTTTTAATACAGAATAATAAATTCCCTGATATAAAATTACAATCTCATAAATATCAAACAGATGGCTGCAGGCTCCTCTTAAGAGCATGCTTTGGAGCAGCACCTAGACTACAATATATAACACCAAAGTGAAATGATAACGGAGCTTGTTTCACCTGCAGTTCAATAAATCCACTTTGCACTTCTAAAAATTACTACATCATGGTGCAAGGGGGTGGGGGAGTGGGTCGCAAAAATGGCCCTTTATTTCCAGGTGGAATACAAACTGAGAAAAGAACTAAGCACACCTATAGCCACATTAGCATTGCTTCAGCACAGCACCCCTGAATACACAGGTCACACAGGACTAACTTCTCCCAGGGGCAGAGGCAGAACACAGAGGTTACCCCAGGCAAACTCTCCCTGCTTTCACAACAGTACTTGCCGCACTTGCATGAGAACTGCAAGTGCAACTGGCCACCCCAGCTTTCATTAGAAAACTTGCTGCCTGAAAGCAAGTTTCTCCTCCTTGTAATTCCAGTGAAAAGACTTGAAAACGGGCATCCTTTCAGCAAAGAACAAGAATTGCACCTGCACTCTCCCAAGCATAATGGTTTTTAAGGCACCCTGCATGGAGCAACGTGACTGCATTACACTCTTCTCAGATCGAGCAGTACTTGTGTAAGCATGTTTTCACAGCTTTGGGAGGACCAAAACCTGCCCTGGCCTTGTTCTTGCTCAGCTCTGAGAAGTTCCACACAAAAGTGATGTCCTCACAGTGTTTGGCAAGCAATGCACACACCACACTTGTGTTCAGAACCCGTGAGAAGCTGTGAACACATCAGCACAGCACCGAGCCCAGTGTAATGCTCTATGCCCTACACCCAATTTATCGTTTTATTTCAGTGCCAGAAGAAACCCCATGGCTTTGACTTTGCCCATACCAGACCAGTTTGGAGCGCAGGCATACAGAAATTGTGCATACCTCCAAATGATGGTACAGGCACAGCCTTAGCAAAGCAGCTGTCTCTCCACATCCAGATCTGCAGCATTTCAAGTTGAACGACAAAGAGATGCCTAATTTTGCATAAGCTGCAATTAGCAGTTTCACAAAGACGTCTTGCAGCAGAAGCAAATCAGGATGGCATTGGCCACCAAGGGAAGAAATCAGTGAGGGGAATGTTCTGTTAAATGGAGCAAGACAGATTGCTCTAGCAACTACTAGAAAGAAAAGGCACCTTGATCAAATGCAGTGCAGTCACTCTTGTTTTGGAAAAATGCAGGTAACAAAGTTATTTAATTCTGCAATGGGGAGAAAAGCTCAAACAGCAGACTAGGTCATTTGCTGCAAATAGAAACACAGGAGTCCAATTCTCAGCAGGCAAATGTTGGAATTTCACTAAAACACACTAATTTCATCTCTTTACCTCCTCATCAAGATGCACACAGAGAACCAGACGTCCCATTGGACAGCAAATGTGTATGTCTAAAAGAAGATAAAATTGACAATAAAGAACTACATCTATCTCTGCTGGATCCTAGAAACACACCAACAGAAGGATTAGATTTCCTATCACAGATGCCAACAAGTAGGCAAACAAGGATGTTTTTTCCCCACAAGACATCAGTTATCCAAATCCAAGCAAACACCAGACTTAAATACAGCTGAGAGAGGTGCAAAATAAACCAAAATTTTACAATGGCATATCAAACCATCTTTTAAACAATCAACCAGAACGGTTGAGATCAAACAATGACAGCTGGAAGTCAAAAAGTAAAGCTGCTAGCCCTGCATCAGCAATGCAATTATGTACTGCAGAGTGCAGCAGGTCAGCAAAATGTTTCCTCACCTTCCCAGAGAAAAACCCAGACTTCTTTGTGTTAAATCAAAGCATTTATATTAAAAAGATGAACTGTTTGGATTCCAAAATACTGCTCCACGATGCTCTCAGGCACTTGCTCAGCATTCTAAATTTTCTCTCTGCATTGGGGTTCCTGTTCATACCCCCAAAGCAGGGCAGATATTTTGGCAACCAGAAGCAGCAAATCCCAACAGCCAGGCAGTTATACACACCGCAAGAAAAAGTTTCTGGCTGGTGTCACACCCTGCAGCTGACCTGCTCTGTTATTATGAGCCAGAAGGTACTGCAGAGCCTGGATACTAAGGGCTTATACCCTGCAGCTGACCTGCTCTGCTATTACGAGCCAGAAGATACTGCAGAGCCTGGATACTAAGGGCTTAGAGCAAGCATTGTAGACCCTGTGGTGTTGTGCTTGTTGCCCCAAATAATCCTTTTTCTGTGAAAAAGAGACATTTTCCATGGTAAAGCTTCCCTGAAATTGGAAAAAACAACTTTCAGTAGACAGACAGTTGTGACAAGAGCCTCTCTAAAGGAGATCAAAATACAAAATTACAAAAGAGTAAATAACTAATATTTACCTGAAGTACCCAAGACAAATTAGACAGAAGTTCAGGTAGGAAGGCAGACCAAAATGGAGATCCCTCAGAGGAAACATTTCTCATATTTCCCAAATATTCCCCACATGGGAAAAGCAGGGCCCATATTTCCTTGCTTGCAAGAATTTAACACAGGTGATTGGTTCCAAAACAAATTGACAGATGCTCCCACAGGTACCAAGGTAAGATCCCACTGATCAGCTGACCCTGATGAGGCTACAGCTTCCCATCCCACTGAAATTCAGCAAGAGCTACACAGCCAAGGGTCTTGCACCACCGCAAGCTAAGGGAACAGCCACCACGGCATCACCTGGAGCAAAGCATCAGCATGATGTGAAACATCAGGACCTGCATTCTGACACCCACACCACCCTCAGTCCTTGCTCCCCTAGGAATGGCTTTTAACACCATGAGAAGGGCATCTTGGGGAGACCTTGTTCCAACTTTGATTGTAGGACAAGGCATCTACTCCAGAAGCCTGGACCATAGGTAGTTGGACCTCCCTCCTCTACACTCTATAATTTTGGTGGAAAAATAAATCCATTTAGAAAGTTTACCCTATGGTCATTCTCCTGTGCCAGCACACATGAACTGTCCACCTAGCACATCCTATTGTCTCCTGATAGCATGGTGCAGTTGCACCATCTGGTAACCCATTGCAGTGGTGGCCCACAGACACTTTCAGGGGCTGTTGCTGTCACCATGGGGTCAGAAGAGAGCTGAGTACAGAAAACGTGTGACCCAAGGCTCTGATCTCCGGGCAAAATAAGTCACTTTAAACAAGTAGTTTAAACAACTAATTCTGTTATTTTCATTATGCACTACAGATCAAAAATTCCAAGTCCAGCTTGAGGGATGACTGACAGCTCACTTCGGCATCTGAAGGCTCCACACTTTGAACACAGGAAGTGCTACACTCCACAGACTCTGAAAAATACTAGTCCAGGTATCTCTAATTAGTATTTCAAAATTACTGAATGCTTCTGATTTCAGTCTGTGCTCACTGCCATCCCCTCTGTATAAGCAGGGAGCCAAGAGCAGCCCTTTCCTCCCAGGGGTGTTGTAAAGATAAATTAATGTTTGTAAAGCACTGGGGTTCTATAATGATGAGCACTCAGATACTACCATGATAAAAAAAGATGATGAGGAAATCAATAACGCCATCTTCAGAACAGGACTTAAACAGTGTGTTGTCAATAAGGCCTAGAGCCACGCATTGAACAAACACAGGAAAACAAAGTGTAATCTGGCTGATCACTAAGTGAGCACCATCCTTCAGGCACCTGACAGAGGTAGGAGGCCGACAGGAAAAAATAATGGTCTGTGAACACATAAGAAAAGGCACTGGCCAACTTAATTATTTACTTTGGAATGACAGAGCACTTTGTTTTGCAATAGTTCTTTGTTTCTATCCTTTGTGCCAGCTTCCTCAGTTACTCTAGGTGGCCTTAATTATCCATCACAACAGGCAGTGGAGCACCCTTATCCTTGTTTTCAGACATGCAAGAGGTGCAAAGGAGTCCAGAGACATGCCTAAGGTTAACTTCAGAAGGAAGTAAGGGGGAAACTTGGATGATTTCAGCCTTAAACTTTTGCTGCTGGACAGCTCATCCACTAGCCAGGTCCCTGACTGAAAGACCGTGCTTGTGCATAGAAAAGCTCTAACACGGATGTTTTCTGCATCCTGATTTAGGCAGAAACAGAGAAACGCGGAAACATTAATACTGACATTCTAGTAATTTTCATAACAGAATGAACAGCTGAGCACCAATAACTGTTTTCTTGCTTTGAAAAACCATCCTCACAGCATTTTTAAAGTGGCATTTCCAGACAAAACCGAGTCTTTAGGACCAATGCCTGTGCTGCATGGGCAAAGTCTTGCTGCATGGAAAGTCTTGCTCCCCAGGAAGAGGAATGCAAGTCTTGCCTGGCCGCTATTATTTCAGCCAGAGTTCTCTTATACCATGAATAAAATTAGGGTGTAAAAAGAAAAGAAAAAACCATGAAAGGATGCTTGGCTTGACCCTAGGGTTAAGGAGCAAATGCTACCAATAGGGCTAAAGTACAGTGAGTCTGTATGTGCTACGAGATAGCTATTCACCAAGAAGAACAGCAAATTAGAAGGAAAGTGCCAAGAACAGCCACCATTCCTTGGATTAATGACAAGAAACAACATCTTTATGTAATAAGATCCAGTGCGTCTAGCACTGTAAACTGCAAGGAAAAATTGAAACATGTACAAAAAAGCTGAAACACTTCCAATTTTGCTTGCATTTTTTTTCAAGCCCTGAGCACTCAGAAACACCTCTTCCTGCCAAGGCAAAGAATAGAGAGAATCTGGGGAGTGAAGGCAGAGAAAAGGCAGCAGCAGGAAAAGCTCAGGAGTCAGAGAGAGTTCCTCACATCCCTGTGCCTGAGAAGCAGCCGCATGTTCACACGCACACGTTGCTCCACTGACAGCCCTGTCACCTACTGGGAATCAGCACCAGGGAACAAAGCATCTGACTGCCAGCACTCAAAACACCAGTCTCATCCTTGATGAGAGCATCATAAAAGGACAGGGTGCCATTACTGATGTGCACAGAGAGCTGGTGCAATATGGCTATTAACAGTCCAGACAAGCAGAGTTGCCTGCTGTGAAGCAGGAGGAGGACAACCAAATGATCCATGTTTGGTACAGGTAATGGCAGATACCTCCCACATGCACACCCTGATTCAGATTCCCCTCATGTCACTTCAGCCAGCAGACAGGGAGCCCATGGGAAGGCAGAAATGCAGTTTAAGCTAGTAGATAAAGCTCCCTTTGCAGGGAGGACAAGCACCTCCACAGGACATCCAGTCCACCTGCCTTGGACATCAACTAGACAGCTCACTTAGAGAAGAGACTTGTCTTTTAGACAGCTCACCTCCACTTCTAACTCCACATGACAGGCCTGTCTGAATTTGAGAAATCAACTCTTGACCAAATAAACCTACTCCTAGAGGAGCAGGCTCTCTCTGAAGTGGCTTGAGTCTATCAGTACACTCACCTGAGCTCCAGAGCCACTGTGATGCTGCCAAGGTGTTGGGGATATCCATACCACGGAGCCTGCAGTTGCTCCAAAATGTGGTTGCAGCTGACACCCCCTTGTAGAAGTTTTCCCAGTGGTGCCCATGCAGAGGGGATCACACAGTTCTGCACAGACTGTGGGCATCTAGGGCTGACTGCTCTCAGTCTCTCAGGTGAGGCTGGTAACTCAGACAGGCCAACACAGATGAAGGTGGATGGAAACCATCCTGCAAAATAGCACCATCAGCTGCTCTCCAGCCAGCTTCAGTCTTCTGGCCAGTTCCCTGTCACTCCACTTTGGAAATATGGATCTGTCCCCCGGCTCTGGCCAGGTTTAACCCCTACTTATTCCAAGCTGCCTTAACTTCTGCTCTCATCATCAAGCCCTCCCTCCATTTGACACACTGCATTTCCTCATCCCTTGACTGCTACTTGAACTCTCCTTGTGCACTAGGACCTGGAGGACAGGAGATGCCTGGGGAGAGCCAGTGCAAGAATGAGAGACTCCCCACCTCAACATCTCTGGGCATCACCATTGCTGGAAGCTGCTGACCCCCATAAATTCCCTCCTTACATGAATGTAAAGCAGAGGCTTTCACGGCTGGTTTGTCTGCCACCAAAAGTCAGAACTGACTTAAGTGATCCATAGAGCCTGAAGGGGCCAAGTTCCCAACCCAGAGGACACCAGATGTCCAGCTCCCCAGGGCAGTACAGCTGCACTCCTTATACATTGCATCCTTTTCCCATCTCCACCATACGGTGTTTCCTCACCACTGCTCCCAGGGAAAGCAGAAACGTCAACTGAGGTTGCACTGCATTAGTGAGGGGTGGGGGGGAAAAAACCCCACAGACAAAAAGGTAAAGAAGTCACTGAGAACAGTAAGATATAAAAGAGAGAGCACCCTGGGGAGGTGATGTGAAGAGACTAGAGAGAGAAGCAAGCATACTTAATAAGGTAAGAGCTATCCAGGTGATAAAACATTAGATAACGACCAAGGTGCCTACAACACAAAACAAATGAAGAGAGTGATTTGGAGAAAGGGCAAATACATTTATATACTATTACAAGGGAGAGACTTCAAGGCAATGTTGCATGTACACCTGTGTTCTCTGCCTACAAGCCTTGCTCTCTAAGGAAGAAAATATTCATCCTTCCTCCTCCTCTATTCAGGGCTCTCACACTGTCTCATCTTGCCTTGTGCCCAGAAAGGGTTCTCTCACAAGGGAGAGCTCAGGCAGATGCTAAAAATAAAGCTAGAGAGAATAATTTTTACAAGTTGTCATTTTCTTAAACAACCTCTTAGTCAAATTAGACACTTTATCCAATTTGAATAAATCTCCCCTTCAACATCTGTCCTGCCCCCACCCTAATTTCCCTCCAAAACTGCTAACATCATCTGTATCCACACATTTTTTTCATTTTCCCTTTCTACCTATTTAGCTGCACAGGCTGCTTCTATTAAGAAGGTGGAGTGTGTTCACTGATGATCCACTCCTCCAAAGCCTTGATCATCTTTGTCTCTTAGCAATAGGCTGTGTCACTGTCATTATAACACCTGTGAACAAGAACTCACTCCCAGGGGCTGAAAGCAGACTTTACTCAGGCAAAGAGCAAGCGGCATTTTCTCACCCCTTTCATTAAGTAATCACTCTTGAATGACCCTCAGTCCTTTCAAGGTTGTTTCTTGGATGCCCCCTGAAGCCTGCATTCATTCACCCCTACCCCTTCCTTCAAGGTCACTATCTCACAGACTACTTCATTCTTGCTGTTTTCTCGTTAGGTGTAGTCCTGGAAATTAAGCATGGCTCTAGAAAATTGATTAGTAGATCTTAAAACCACATACTGTGCTGAGTCTAAAGAAAAGGGCACAGGAACAGCACCCAAAGATTAACCCCATTATAAAAGAGAAACATTGGGTTGGAAGGGTAGGAGGAGCAGTTTGTAGAAAATAACACTGAACTAGCTTTCAATACAATTTGACAGGAAAAGCCTGAAATAAGAAGTGTTTCTCTCAAACAGATACCCAGCAAAGAGCAGAAACAAAAGTCAGTTCCCTTTGCAACACCCACAGCTCTTGCTGACCAACACTGGTGTTGTGACTATTACGCCTAAATCAGAACTTCTCAGCCTGTGGGAGTTTGAGCTGTTCTGAGAGTACAGAAAATACTGCAGATCTGGTGGAAAGCCACAAATCAGACATGAAAGAGTAATGCAACAGGTCTGGGCCTTGGTGCAATGAAAGAAAAATTTCTGCCCAGCCAGTGCTTTCCTACAGCAGCCTCAGGCTGCTCAATTGCCTGTGCACTTGATTGCTGTGCTACAGGTTTATCCTCAAATGAACTTCAAGACATGGCTGAGCCTCCAACTAGTCAGTAAGTTGGTCAAGATCTTTCTTTGTAACCAGGGACCATATCACAGCCTAGAAGGAAAAGGTCACTGTAATTAAATTTTTAGACCAAAGGCTCACATACACGCAAGGATGAGAGATGAAAGATTAATATAAAGCAAAACATGAAGCAGAACCCAGTGTCCAGACTAGTCAAAGGCAGGTTGACCTGTCCAACCAATGGAGAAGTAATCTGCCCCTCGGGTGGGTTCCATCCTCAAACCAAGCAGTTCATCTTCGTGTTGCATCTATTTACCCAGCAGAGGAGAGTCAGAACCATTTTCACCTCTGAGGGAACACTTACTCCTGATCTGTTT
>NW_010403997.1:42263-43597 GCF_000710305.1 Buceros rhinoceros silvestris | reverse complement strand
CCCTTCCTCCTGATCTGTTTTCAGCAGGAGGGATGGAGCCTGGGAAGGACACTTCCCCAGCCTGCTCCCTCAGTGTTCTAGTCAACAGGTAATCATGGGGTGGGCACCACTATGTGCTGAGATGATAGTCTCCAGCCCCACCCCCACCGCTACTGATCATGAGCAAGAAATCCCCACCAAAAGGTTTGGAGTAGAGTCCTGTTACCTCCAGAGCTGTCAGTCTGGTGTCTTCCATGACTGGAAAGACCCATCAAAAGGGCAAATAACTTGAAAGCAAAGGAGGGGGAAATGGTAATAAGAATTAAGCAGGAAGGATATTAATAATGCAAGTGACCTGAAGTGTTTACAGACTTAGAAAGCCTACACAAGTCAGGAAGCAGTCAGAGGAATATAACAAAAACAAATAAATTAGCATCTCAAGTTGCACCAAACCTCTGTCCAGACTGGGCTGCAACACAGCTGCCCAGGGAAGTGTGTAAAAATGGGATGAGCAGACACAATACTTCCCTTAGGCACTCTTCCAGCTGCCAACCGCTCTCATCTCATGAGCTTCCTGAGCCAAATCAGGTTTCTATATTTTTCACTCTCCCTTCATAGATTCCTCCTAATGAGGGAGGAATGGGAACAGCCAAAGAGAATAACAACACTTGAGGAAAGCTAAGGTAATACTTGATATCAATCTTTACACAGGATAATAGAGAGACAGCATCAACATGTAGGCTTCCCATACATAATCTGCTCAGAGGTGAACTGCCACACTGTTCTTGCAAATGCAGATGCATGACTGATCTCTGGAAGAAACTGGATGATATGCTGCTGTCTTGTTCTGAGGATGTTTTATCAATAGCCTTAACCAGACATTTGAGTATCTGGGATCCTGTTAAAAAAAAATGGAGGGAAAAACCCAAGATTTTTCTAAACATTTTCTGCCTGTGATTACCAAAGGATGGAAAAAAACCAGCTCAGATTTATTGGAAGACATCAGTCCTAGGGAAGGATGTTAGTTCATTGTGAAAGCCTGTTATTTTGTCATCTGAGGTAACATTTACTCTTTGTTCACTCCTTCACTTTTATTAACTCTTGCTGGTATAGTCCTGTAGCACATTTTGCCTTAAATACAGTAATATTTGTCTACTGTGTCTTGGTGTTTCTGACTCCAGACAGACAAAGCAATCAAGAAAACCTGGAGACCAACAATCTAGGTTCACCTACTCTGTGAACCATGTCAAATGTACTTTGCATCCTTCCTTCCTTCCCACCTCACCTCCAAAAAAAAGCCCCTCCACATGTGCTTGCTGACCTGTCACCTGCAGACCTCGATTGAATCAGCAGGA
>NW_010403997.1:9597-42179 GCF_000710305.1 Buceros rhinoceros silvestris | reverse complement strand
GCAGGAAGAGGAGACAATTCCACTCCCTTTGAAAAGACCAAGCATAGTTCACAGGGAGGGAGAGGCAGCAAACAGCGGGCAAGACACACCACGCACAGGAAGATCACAAAAGCAAGAGTGCAGTACCTGTCACCTCTAAATGAGGTCTCCAGAGCTGAAAGATTCAGAATTAAGGCTGGACTGTTTTCTGCCTTTAAAAACAGTAGCTGCTAGAGGTGTCGAGATTTTTAAAATTCTAACCTAACCAAAGCCTGGTCTAAATTACGAAGTGAATTTAACACTGGATGTCGAGGGAGAGTGTAGTTGTTAAACTTAATGGGCACGGTTTTGCGCCTCTTCTAGATTTAGCTCTCAAACTAGGTCATGGTGATTACACACATCCAGTCTGACGGCAACGCCTCCCTGCTGCTCACAGGAAGCAAAGGGAAGAGAGAGAAGCAAAGGGTGATGGTATCGCACATGAGTGCGGTACACATTGGTTCAGAACCTTTGAGCAGAGAAAGTTGAGCCTTCTGGTTTCTCCTGGGGTCTGTCATTGCCTGGATCACCAGGCACTCAGTGACATCCATTACTTTAAGAGCTTTATCCTACCTTGGCTAGCAGAGGCAAAGTCAGAAAAATCCTTGTGGATACTTTTACAACCAGATTCTGCTTCTGCATCACCTCAACCGAGCTCAAGACTTAATTTTACTGGTCATGGTTCACGTCATCCCACTCCCAAGAGTGGATAGTCAAAGGGACCAGGGGAAAGAAAGGGCTTGAGGGGCTCACTCCCCAGCTGCTGTCCCCAGCTGCAGCAAAAGGGGAGCGAAGGTAAAAGCTCTGTGCCCAAAGGGGACAGAGCTATAACCTACCCCAGCAGTAGGAAGAGGAGCAAGACTCAACGAGTTGGTTTCAGATGGATGTTGTCAGTTTGGAGAATGGGAAAAAGAGCATGAAAGTGAGGAAGAGAAGAGCAGAAGCAAACTAAAGCTTCAGATGATTAAGAAACCTATCCTTGTGCCCAGCATAATTAGACAGCATGTCACCTCTACAGAAGAGAAAGTACAAGATAAGAGATATGTAAAGAAGAGAGCTGCATGTTGTCAGAATATTTTTTTCAAGTTTTACATTATCAGCCACATTTTTTCTTGTCTTCCCCCCACCCAGTATCTCACCACCGAGACACTGGTTTGATGGAGCATCTTAAATATTTCATGCAGCCTTCAGACTTGCAATCCTTCAATCCCCATCTGCTTCAGCTTGGCCCTGCCAAAATCTCAGCAGGCCCATGGCCCTTGGCAGACTGCCTAGGCAAGGGCTCCTTTGACCCTCCTTCCTCTCAATCCACCTATCTTATCCTCTCCTGCCCTATCAAAGCACCTATTTTTCTTCACTCTCCTTCCAAAGAAATCAAGTCTCAAACCAAATTTCTTCCTCTTCATTTCCAGGCTTCCTCCTTGCAATTCCCTTTGCTTCAGCCTTCAACCTCTTCATTTCTTTTTCTATTCATTCTCTGTTTTATTTTCATTCTTAATGAGACATCCTTTGCCTGTGGTCAGGATTGATAACCTGCACTTCAGACACCTGTTAATCCATCAGTAATCAAATACGGGCATGAGGAGGCCTGGCAGCCTCATGTCCCCTCCTGTGCAGGAGGGAACCCATTGACAAAGCTGCGTGGGGGCCTGGGGACCCAGCAGAACTGGTGGGGGCAGCAGTACAGGGGGGACAGTGATCAAGGGGGAGGGCAGCCTGGGCTTTCCAAGGAGGGCTCCACTGGGGCAAGTCACCTGTAGCAAGATTTGAGCCCTGGTTTTCTCTGGTGAAAAGTGTCTGCACTGAGTCCTGCAAGCACATAAGCTAAACGGTTTTTTTCAATGAAAGTGAAAATACTCCTAAAATGGGAGTATTTCTGGCTGTCGTGGCAAGGGGGTCTGGCCTGGAACAGGGAACCTCTCCATGTAGAAGCAATAGCTTCTTAAAGCAAGGAGAGACTTGGCATGCCGCACTCTGAGAAACAGGATTGTTTCTTCACTACTTTGGAACTGCTTCCTCCTGGACTGGGGGTTTGGCTTGCCCAGAAGCCCCTGTGGCAGCTCCATCCCACTGAAGGGACCCCACCTCACCTGTTCATGAACCACAAGATGGTCACTCCCTTGTAGAGGAACAGCAGCCTGCTCTCTCTCTACCTCCACTGCCCCCTTCACTCCTTCCTTAGAGATTATTCACAACCATCAGATGCTGAGGGAAATAGTGGCTCAACTGTCTCCCCATCAAACAAGGTGAGTGAAAAAAGGAAGTGATTTTGCAGATGGAGGATGATGGTAGGCACAGAGGAGTAAGGGCCATTCTGGCTATGCAGGGACTCCTGTACTACAGCAGCTGTTAGAGACAAAAAGACCACAGCAAGCAGTAGGGAGAGACATTGGGCCACAGAGGACTGGGGTGAGCAAGACATTGAGGAGGCCAGTGAGACCTGATGAGGCTGGTCCTCAGTGCCCTGCAATGGGGGAGAGCATAGATTACCCAGCTGAGGGGCTGAGGCAGGGCCAGCAACAGCACCAGTGGGTACAAGGTCCATCAATGGATGCATCACAAGGCCACCTGAGGTGGATGATGGAGAACTAAGGAAGATGAACTGGGTTAAAGTCTCATCTTGTGTCCTTTCCTTGCTACTAATCTCTCTAGGTCACGTTACCTGTAATATCTTGCAGTCAAGTATCCTCTGACGTTTCCATTTCAGGACCATTAGCTTCCTCTTCAGTCATTATTGCATATGTTAAGTAACACCAGACCTCCATCACAACTGTTCTGCTCCTCTTTACATTAGTGGGAGTATTGCCATCATTTCTGCTGCCTCCAGTCCTGCACCCACACTCCTGGCTTCTCAGAAAGGTCCCTTCTCCCTTCCCTGCTTTTTTGTTCATGCAGAAGCTGTGGCAAATATGTTTGCCTAGGGTGGCAGGTACCGGGGGATCTGTTTAGCCCAACTCATGTGGGGGAGTAAGTTCTCGATATGCCCAGGTGGTGGAGGGTATACCGGCCAAAGAGAGCACACTACAGCAGGAGATGGAGTGCCTTGGGTCTGCATTGTTTTTACTCTCCTCACCATTCTTCTTTGCCTGAATAGTATCAGGGAAGCAACAAGGGAGCTTCACTGCCAGGCACACTCCATGGCAACACATCAGCTTTAAAGACCAGCTCCTAGGTGCACTAACGTACTGCTTCATCTTACTCCTCAGGCCCTCTTTCCTGCACCTTATCCATGCTCTAACCTGCCCGGCATCCCAGGAGGTCCTGACTAGCATTTCTTCCTCAGAGAGATACGCAGCAAACCAGTGAAGTATCCAAACTGAGAACTTCCACAATGCTTGGGCTCACCTCTTCTCTTGCACTCTCACCCTCCTTTCCTCCAGCAACACCCCCTGCATGAGCATCCCCAGAAGACATCCCACCTATTTACAGACAGCAGCTAGGCACAGGCTCCTCCAAGAGCCCAGCTCCCTGTCTGCAGTCAGAAGAAAAAGCAAAAGATGTTCTGCTTTGTCTCCTCTTCCCACCGGGCCTTTGTAAAAGCAGAAGAATGACAACTCAACAGCTGCCTCCCCATCTGGGGGACGGAGTGGGAGTTACGAGCATTTTGGGGAAAGGAGTATTAAAAGAGCACAAACCAAGTGAAGCTGAAAATCAAACCAGCTATATCTGCCTGATGCCCATCTGCCAGGACAGGCTGGGAGGGCTCCACTCCCACATCACCATACAGTCCTTGCACTGGTGGTTTACACTGGTATCCCAACATACCTCACCCATGTTTGGGAGCCTGATGCATTTCAGTCATTAATCTCCCCATCAGTGGCCTCTAGCTGGCTCGAACTACAGCAGCCCACAAAGTCCCACCTCCACGAAGGTCCTGTTCTTACCATAGCTCCACAGTCCTCCCCCTACACCTCAAACAGAAACACCCAGTATAAATCCTCACTTTCTAGTCAAAAGCTTTTAGGTCTCCTCAGGATTTTAACCACCAGTAGAAGGACCCTCCTTTTCCCAGTATCTCTCTGGCATTACCCAGCGCACAGGGGAAGGTACAGCATGTATCTCCTAGGGATAGTTAGAGAGGAACTCACCAGCAGGTAAAATATTTACCTAAGCCTCATCAATGCAAATGTCTCCTAATCCTCCTGTATCTTTCAGGGATGGCAAGAGAATGGTAAGTACACCTCTGATTTATAGAGAAGCATACGAACTAAAGTAATAAAGAACTCATTCAAGTGATTTATTATGTAGTAATATTAGTCAAATAAATTTATTGTGTATGCATCATCAATAGAGAGTTAAAAATACAAAAGCAATATATACATTGCAGTAACAGTTCCTACACCTTTTGTCCAATTCTCAGTGCATTTTGATGGTCAGACTGCTGCTTGCACACTTTTGCTAAAAGCCATGCTGGCTCTACAAGAGTTCTTTAGCCTGCATCTCAGTGTGTGCATGTTGAGGCTGGAGGGAAGAAGACTGAGACATAAAAATCTCGTGACAGTGCACTTGAGGACTCCATGCAATTTCCAAACACAGGCATATAGCTACGTGCCTGAGGGCACCAAGCATAAGTAGCACAGTTGGTGGAGAAGGGGTGCAGAGATAAGCCTATAAATACAAGGTTCACTGCTGTTTGGGGGTAGCAGCAGGGTCCCAAAAGAAGTCATTTTGGGAGATAAACTAATCCCAGCTGTAACTATTAAGTCCAGAAAGTAAAGACTTTGCATCAGATTCTCTATTAGGAATTTCCTTTTGTGTTCCTGAAAAGCTGCCTGAGACCCACAAAAATGTTCATCATCTGAAAAGAATAATCCTGCATCCAGTGGGGAGAGGTGTCACACTGACGGATAAAGAAAACCTTCGAGCCCAAACTAGAACGAGAAATGCTATAGGTACAAGGCAAAGTCTCAAGTGCAAGACACTAATCTGCTTAATCACACTCAAGAAGTACCCAAAGAAGTCAAGTGGCTTGGGAAGGAAATATCATTTTTGTGCTCTCCCAATAGAGCTTTCTAACCTGACACCTTTGTTTTCAGTGATGGGACCACAGACATCATCTGTTCTGCAGGGAACATCCCAGGTCATTCAACCTCCCAGACCCTCACATCTCTTATTTCAAGTGATGTCCAGCACTTCCCCACTTTCTCCACTGCAATGCTCTTGGCAACAGCTTCCCCCAGGGCTACACTCTTCCATCCCTTAGAAACTCTGCCCAGAAAAGCCTCCACAGCAGCATACCCATGCCCACACATACCAGCAGTGAGGATACACTGGCTGCTGCCACAGCCAAATAAGCCTTGGGCATTTTTATTGTCCGGAAACTTAGGAATGTATCTCCCAGGTTTGACCGCAAGAAGAGGAGTGGGCCAAAAGCCACAGACAATCTTTTGAAAGGTAAAGCTGAAAGGAAGACTCAGCTATCCCAACCTGACAAAACAGGGACTGACAGTGCATTTAACTACTCTCCAGAGACACCTGGTATTTATCCCCACTATAGTTGTATCAGCAAAGAGGAGATGTTGGCACAGGCACTAATTTTAGAGGCTTGCAGCAGTTCCCCTGCTCTACCCTCTTTCCCCTGCCTCCCCCTCTGATGTTGAACAGGAAAGGACAGAGGGGGCTTGTCCCAAGCACAGTGCTCAGCCTGTCTCCAGGGAAAAGGAAAAAGAAAATACAGGGTCATGGTTGACCATAGCACAAGGACAAGGGGACACAAAGCCGCTTTCAAACAGGGTAGAGAGAAAGAGGAGTCAAAAGAGAAACAGGTCAGGACACTGCAGATCCAGGTATCACTGGCCAACACAGCAATAACAGAGTCCCTTCTCTCTCTAAACCACAACCATGCCATCGTGGCCTGACACATCCAAAATGACTGCAGCCCTGGCATTTATGACTCCTTGGAGTCATTCAGCAACACTCAACCCTGAAGTCGTAACTTAGCTCCCACCTCAGGAACCTGGGTCACAAGAGTCAGGAGTTTCCTGAAGGTTTGAATAACCTCAAAGCTGCCACCTTCCTCCTCCTCACAAAGGAAGGTCTAAGTACACACTTAATGCTACTTCTCTCTCTCCAGAGCATGCTGAAAAGTCCCAAGAAGCAGGATATCCTAGAGCAGTCCTCCCCAGCCTGCCCTCCCCACCTTGCAGGCCTCAGAGGACGTTCTTCCATAGGAAGTTTCCCTTCACCCATGGAAGGGAACACATTCTGCCTTCTACAGTCTACCTAGGATCTGGATTCATGTCTCACACCAAGCCAGAGAATCCCTGATGCGACAGCTCAGGGAAATCAAATGAAGTGCCGATCCTATTTCATTTTTCAGTAAAATAACCCCCATATGGAGAAAACAGTTTCCCCAGACATCTGCCACACATTCCAGAAAAATGCATTACAGGCATGGCACTAAGTGTGAAATAGATTTTTTAAAAGTTAAAAAGCTATTGGATATTTAAAGGATGTGTGATATATCACAATATGCTGGAAATGCATTTTAAAGAAATAACAGCACCTCAAAGATACTGTGGAGGAATGCAATTAATTCTGTGCTTTGGAAAAAATATCGGATTATGGAGGAAGGGTTTTTTTTTTTTAAAGTACCTACTTTAAATAGTTGATTATTGTATTGTAGAGGAAACTTGAGGCGTCAGTGAGAGCTGAACTACATGGTAGAATGTTATATGCAGCTCCACTGATAACACTAATTTCAATTAATCCTACCCCAAACTCTTCTCCCTTCCAACACCCAGTTCTCATTTGCTTAGAGCTTCATCAGTAGCTTGAGCTGAAACTTCCACAGCAGGTGTAACTACTTTTACTTTTTGGTGGAAAACTAAGCTGAATTTCAACAGTGACAAAAAAAAAAAGCTTTGTCTGCATTCAGGATGTTTGAATAGCTAGTGTTACTGGATGCTCTGGAACACTGCTTTCTCAATGGGCAGCAGGGTAGCCTAAGCCCTCTTTTGCTCATCCTGTAAAAACCTATCCAAACAGAGATAAATCACCAGCTGCCATGGCGGTGGCGGGGGGAATGCTTTGAACATGCTCAGGAGAGTGTTTCAATATGACTCAATCCAAGAAATTAAGGCGGAATAAGAATGAATGTGAAACCTCAGTTCCTCTCCCTCCCCACAGTGCCTTTACAACACAGTCTTTCATTGCTTGTTCGTGTGGGTTTTTCCACAGGATCCCTCCATCCACAGGGAGGGATGGCATTTGGTGAAGACAGCGATGTGATGCCTGTTTAGCTAAGGAGCCTTACAGAAGTTTGCTGACTGCTGGTAAAGAGAACTAGGTAGGAATGCAAAGCATGCAGGCACTGGGGCAGGGACATTGCTTCACCATTGCTCACCAGCCTTACATGGGGTGATACCACCTCACCCCTTCTCACTGCAGCCTGAGCCCTCCAGCCCTGCCAGCCTGCCTCCACCTGACCTCACTGCCCCACAGCCTTTGCCTTCTCAGCCAGCTTCTTCCCATCCAGGTCCTCACCTCTCCCACTCTGGTTACTTGCCCCTCCATTAGCCTTGCCCAGCCTACCCAGTCCCTTCTCCAAGTTGCTTGTTCATGCCATCCCTCCCCTCTGGTTGACATATCTGGTGGATAAGCCTTCCACCTCAGCTCCCTGCCCCTCTGGACTTATTTTGCTCCTGGGCTTCTTGGTCAGCCATTCCAGTATCCTTCCCAGGATCTTTGCCTGGTCACTGACTCCTGGACCTCAAATTAAGATTTCATTAAGGGATTAAAAAAAAGTCTTACAATGGGAAAGGTTGGGCAGCTTTAGAAAACCATGTTACTATCTCATTTAACAATGAAAACTTAGTCTTCAATGGTTCCGTTTGTGTGCATGGCCCTTGTATAAACCGTGTGACTTCAGAGATGCTGCTGGGCTGGAAATGAAAGAAAAACATTACTCAGCACCCAGCAAGGAAGAAACCACATATTATCAGAAGGTTGCCCATGTAGGAAAAGACAACAGGTCACCCTATAAGGAATAAAAACTAGGAGACTGTAGCATGGGACAAACAAAATGCTACAAGGAAACAGGGAGAAGACTGATGCCTCCAAAGGCTCTTCCTGTATAAAGCAAGTGAGATAGCATCTAGGGCACCATGTAGTCACTAAAATGCTTTTGCCAAAGAGGGCTCCACATGGGAAGATAAGAGCAGTTGCCTGCACAGAGGCTGCTAAACAGTGAGTCAACAAGTATGGAGAAGAGAGGAGCAAACTCCAAAGCAGGGAAGGATCCTACACCATCTTGGAGAGGAGCCATATAGAAAGGAAAAAAGCAAGCAAAAAAATTAACATCCTTCATTAAGAAACATCACCATTGGTCAGCAGCACTGAACACCAGGCAGTACCAAAAGCAATATATTACTAGTGTTGCACTTCTATGAGCGTGTCTTTTAATATAATTCACTTATGACACAAACACTTTCAACACCTGACCTGAATCTTATATATGGACAAAGGAGAGCTTGCCAGATTGACCCATAAAACCACGAGACTTACTCAAAGCAAAAATTATATCACAGGTTAGTAAATATGTGACCAAAAACAATTACATAAAAATCGTAGTACCTCGCAAAACATACTTTTCTTAATACGTTTTAGCTTAATTATTGATAACACAATGCCTGTTAGCAATGCCTGCTAGCTGCTGGTAAACGATCTGTAGTACCTTTTGTAGAAAATAAGGACATTGTATTCATAGGGGGACTTATTGCTGCAGCAGAGTGCCAAGTTCTTGGCTGAGAAGCAAGACGTAGAAAACGTCCTTTTGGGGTACGTGAATGATGGGTCAAGGCAGGTTTGCCAAGTACACACTCACGATGTTTTAGTGTGCTCCCAAATAATAAGCAGGGCTTGAAAAGCAAGCACAGATTTACAGATCTCACTTGAGAGACTATCAACCTCTGCATGGAAGAAAATATTTCTCCACCCTCAAATATTAAGCTTCTGCCTCTTCCACGCCATGAAATGGAACAGCTGCTCTTTGTAACAAACCGCCTGTTTCAATAGGGAGGTCAATATTTTGCCATGTGTTTCCTTTCCATTGCTTCCCTTCTTGCCTGTTGAGGCAAATCTCATAGCTAGCATTACAAGCAGAGGATTCAGCAGCTTTCTCCTGGATGAATTTGTACTGATGTTAGCCCTTTTCATCCATGACTCTTTAAGAACTGAAATCCCACAAGAGGTACATTCGATTCACTCTGCCTCTCAAGACATCCAGTTTCTTCAAACTACAAGCAATCTGAAAGCCCTTGTGGTATTTCAGCATTTATGCTACTCTGGGGAGGCAGCAATAAACAAAACCAAGTTACGCTAGACAAAAACAGCTCTCACAAAGCTTTGGGGGTTGGGAACAAGGCTGAAACAGCAGTGTCGATTCAAGTTTTGCAAGGAAACCCTGGAGTACCTTGCCCAGCTTCCAAGCTAGGTCACAGGACTAGGAAGGACACCACAGCCATGCAGCTCCCAGCCAGCATGCCAAGCTCACATCTCTCTGCATGCGCCCATAAGAGCCAGCCCTAGTGGGCAAAATTTAGCAGACAACCACCTACCTCCCAGAGAGGACCAGGGCCAACTGCTCCAGCAGCACATCTCACTCAAGGTGGCCCAGCAGATGTTCACCTACTAGCTCCCAGGATGGACACACCCCTTGAACCCTGCCATCCTGCAATCAGCCCAGAGCTCCTGCACACTGACAGCTTGGGATGGGGATGTCAGAGTTACCGATTGGATGTTGGAAGACCAAGAGGATAGCTGCTGACCTGGGCTGGGAATAAAATGCTCTAGATGGAGTTGGAGCAGGCTGGGAGGATGAGAAAGCAGCCATCCCACCCCACCATGTAGCAATACCCTCCACAGATAGGGGAAATCTGTTTTCACAGGTAAGGTCTTGCATCTCTGCGGAGCCCTGGCCTTTTCCCACCTATGAGTTATGTCCCTTCTTTAAATCCTACCTTCAGATCTTCCCTTTAGCTTCCAACCATTCCCCCCAAGGAAGCCTGTTGTCTGCGATAGAGGCCAAGAAGGGTACTTCACAGAAAGAGCCTATTCAAGAGCAGCAGCAATCAATGCAGACAGGCCGCTAGCAGAAAACCCAGGAATGACAGCAAGAGAAAAAAAAAGGAAAAAATGACAGACTGTCACAGATGGAGGAAGGAGAGGGGAGAGACAGGGTGGCTAGTCACAGAAGGGACTGCTGTAGGAGTTGCAGGGACTCAGCAGCTCCGAATCACACTCGAGGAGGGGGAGCAACAGCAGCTTTTATAGACTTGAGCACAGTAGGTGATGATGAGGGGAGACTGGAGGAGAGAAAACTGAAGGAAGAAAGGGTAAGCAAAGAATGTGGTTTTGTATCGTTAGCAAGGACAGATTTCTCTTCCCTCCTGGATGAATTGCAGTACATAAGTGTAAATGGCATCACTGTCTCAAGGGACAGAGGGTCATACACATCACAGCTCTGCACATTTCCTGTCCCACCTGAGGGAATCGCTTCCCTACCCTGATCTGCACTGATCCACAGCCAGGGAGAAAGCTGGAGAAAGGGCAGGCAGGGATGGGCCAAGCTAAGCGCTCCATCTCCATCCCCACCACCTGACCCTGCAGTCAGGGCTGGGCAGGCAAAAGCTGTTTCAAGGACAGCACTGCACTTAAAAGTCCAGGCCTCCAGACCAGCCAACCCACCCAAACGCCTACGCAGGTCTTCTAGCAGGAGGGTTACACCACCATCACACCACCTCCTTATTTGCTTCACCAGTCCTTGATGGCAGTCAAATCAAGCACTTGCGCTGATTCTCTCAGATCTATTGGCCACTTTTGATACCATTGATTATGCGAATTTGTTGACATGCCTGCCAAGCTCAGCAGGGATTTGCAGTGTAGTGCCAGAGTAGCTGTTCCTAACCTAGATAACCTCCTCTTACTCTCCATCAGTTTCTGTCTTACATCTTTATAATCACACTTCATCTTGTCTTTTACAAGTCCTGCTACACTCATATCTGCCTTCCTTGCTCATCTCAGCCCTGCCATCTTAGCCTCCTTTCCAAGCTGCTGATCACAACTCTGCTGTCCTCTTCAGCCAGAATAAACACCATCCCCCTTGGCTAGCCTGTCCCCTCCTCCACAGCTTTTCCTGAAATGACCCCTGCTCATTTCAGCAGCAGAGCCCAGAAAGCACCCCTCCAGGGAGGGGAAGCAGGTAGGGCAGCAAAGCCAGCAGCATCCCCTCCCTGATGGAGATGCACAGCTGACAAAAGGCAGCGCAGTGCAAACCCATGGCCCGAGGAGCAGCAGCAACTGAGAGCAGGGCAAGCCCAACCCACCAGCCAGATCTGTCCCTTTTAACAGCCTGGCAGCACCTCCTACTGCTGCCCCCACCACCAAGAGGCTGCAAACCTTGTTTCAGAGAAGCACACTTCAAACAGGACCTCCCTCGCCCCTACCCTGTGGCAGACAATAAAGCACAGGAGAGGAGTTGGCATGGAGGTGCGCAAGGGAGTCAGATAAGGGGCTGGCCAAGGTGTGCTGGCAAAATGAAGGCAACCTTGAGCCTGGTCCATCTTACACAAGGTTGCAGCCTTCCCACACCATCTTCCAAAGACATTTTCTCTCTAGGATTATAAAGATCTTCCCAGCTTAGAGGCTGACAGATTGGCAGACTCTTTGCTCCTATTTCCTCCGTAGGTCTGAAATGGACCAAGTTTTTCCACACAGTCTTTCCTCTTAACTGTCCTGGGACTAGCTGCAGGCCATTTGCTGCAGAAGAACTGCAACTCTGTTAACCATTCCTCATCTGTCAAGTATTACACTCAGAACACAGAGCAAATTCAGCTGGCTGCAGGCCCTTATCCATGATCCGGGGTGGGAAGAGTATCAAGTCCTCAAATAGGCAGCTGGTCAATTTGTTAGTGGTTAATTGCATTATTTAATTCACATTATTATGACAGAACATGCAATTAGGTCTGGTCAGAGTATTTTACAGGTCTTAAACTCAAAAAGAGTATTTTTATTGCCTTTTCTATTTCTTCAAAAGCCCCCTTCAGCTCCTCCACACACCCTGCTTCAGTGTTCACAAAGGCTGAACAAGGCACATTGACCACTTTTCAGAGAGTAAATGGTTCTCATCTCCAAGGCAAAATATATTCCAGTGAATAAACACAATATGCTCCAGAAAGGTTTTTCAGCATTTGTTGCAGTTCAGCAATGCACTTTGTGGAGGGATGGGGAGGTCCCCCAAAGCAGGCACTGCTACCATCCCCGCTATTCAGCTGAGCACATCATCCTTCTCCTTTGGCCTAGCAGTACCATGTACCCCCAAGCTGGCACGAACCACACTGTCTGCACTAGATAACACTGTACTATATGACAAGATAAGACCAATCTTCCCAACACAGCCTGAGGAGAGCAACGGCTGGTGCAAGTAGGTCTCTTTTCACTAGGTCTAGCAGAACAACACTGATATACACCACACAAGGACATTACTTTCACCCTCTACTCTCTTCCACCTGCTTCCCCACACCTTCTGTATTTATTGACCAGAAATCCAGGGACCATATTAAGATACTGCAACAGCTTTTTATGAGGTGAGAGTCCTAGTCCCACTTTCCTGAAGCATCAGGGCGTAGAGCAGTTCTTTTATTGCTTTTGACACGTATTGAGGATACAGGGCAGTACAACATACACACAGCAAAGTAAAAAAATACCCCTCTCCTAAAGCACAGTTTCCTCTCAGTATTTTGCAGTTAGCCCTTCCTCCAACAGTAGGAGCTCACCCTTCAGTAACAGGGAAAATGCTCAGAGCTTTGCATGAAGACAGTAAGCATGCACTAAGAATTTTTTCAGCCTTATTTCCGATATTGCTACACCCTATAAACATTAAAGCTTTGGACAGTCAAAGCTCTGATTTTGTTTGTGCCATTGCCCTGATTCATTTCCAAACCATGGTCTTTGACTTCTCACTACAAAAACCTCCAGAAAATAAGCTAAGGGGATGGCAGGCTGTGAGATATCCTGTCTTAGCATTTGTGCTTAGATACACAGGGCCAGCTTGCAAGCCAGCCAAATTTAGACCTCATCCCTTTATATCTGCCCACTTGCCTGGAACTGCGTACATCTCGCATATGCGCAACCCAGCCAATTTCTTACAGATTGCAAGCATGCAGATCCCCTTCAAACATACCCATCCCTTGTGTGTTACTAATGACAATGCATGAGTTTAAATTCCATTTACACCATGCCTGACTGTGCAAATGTTCCCTCAACTTCCCATCATAAACTTGCACGTCAAACAACCCACACTAATGACGCTCCCTTGTCATTAGTCTTGCAGAGGCAACTTGCTTCCCAACTACTTGTGCAGGTCCTGAGTACCATTATCACGCTCCCCCTGCCACCTGCCTCTGCCTACCAACCACAATCAGGAAATGGGGTTTCTATCCCAGGAAAGAAGCCAGAACTTACAGAACTACTTTTTCCCCAAATCTAGAGTCCAGTCGGACAGTGTGCCTTTCTCTCCTCCCACAAAACTAAGATTGCCAGTTTCGTCCTGGAAACGATGCAGTGTCCAGACTGCACCATTTCTAAAACTAAACTTGCTCCCTGCCTTTCCCTTTGCTTCCCTCCATAGCATCTGGGGAACCAAACAGCATAGCAGTCCTGAAGGCAGCCCAGGATGCCAGCCAGCAATCCCTGCAGCCCACTACCCAGAAACATCCTCTTTAGGAAAGAAGAAAAAGTAGGCACCTCCAGAGAACATCTTTGCTCTCTGAAGGGAGGGGTTAAGCACGCTGAATTTCCTGCTACAGGCAGCGGTCTGTCACGTATCTACAGAGAGAGCCTAGACACCCAGTTTTCAGACAGGTAGGGTTAGATGAGGCAAAGCGCAGGCAGCCAGCTTACCAAGAGGAGAATTAACTGGGAAATCAAGGGTCAGTTCACAAGCGTACACAGTGCCTGCTTTACAGCACATTGTTAACACAAAAGGTGAGAAGAGTATTCGAGGACAGAGCGATCCTGGGGGAGGTGGCCACGTTGGCCTGGTGCATGCATTACCTTCAAATATTAATCAAGTTTATGGACAATTGGCTTATTAAAATAAAACACTCTTATTTACTAATACCAAACTTCATTCCACCAGTAGGGAGCTTGGCAGAGTGGCAGAAACCCCAGCAGGATCTGAAGCAGGCTTGCCCCCTTTTAAAGCTTGAAAAGCATTCGGCACATGCCCAGAGGAACGCTGATACCACCGACACTGCATGTGCACTGGAGAACTCTGGATCAGCTCAGTGGCCCCATGCAACAGGAGAAACTGTAAAGTTGATTTAGCATGTTGTGGAGTGCAGAGAGGTTAGGCAAATTTTTACCAAAAAAAATTATCTTGCACTTGTTGGATCTGGGGTATACAGGTATATCTTTTGTCTGGAAGGAGGTCGACAGCTGCATGATCAATAGAAATCATTCTATTCCTACGGGCATGGCAATAACATCTGCCTGATTACCTAGAATGACACAAAGCTATCACAAGTCCTCAAATAGGTGCCAAATTCTTCACCTGTCTTCAGAGCTAGACTGGCGAAGACAGACAGGAGAGATCTGTCTTTAAAACAGAGAAGCAGGAATAACATATGCATCTTAGTGCCTTCCAGGCATACACATAAAAGCTGATACTGCTGACCCCAAGAGTGGAAAGCCATGATCCCTAGGTCCTCAAGAATGATGAGTGCTGCTTAAAATTCATAAGCCACTCAATTTTTGATGTATTATTATACCTTCTAGTCACATTTCCAACTTTTTCTCTACCTACCAGAGAGATAAGAATCTTTTTCAATATATTTTTTATATGTACACACACAAAAATAATGTACACACATAAAAAGAAAAGTAAACCTAAGAGTACACAGGAGCTCAGGCCTTAAGACAGACAACAACTATTACAAGACTTGGAATAAATTTGCAGCTGGTGTTTGCTTATTAATTAAATACATCCAGTTGTTATGAAGACCACATCCAGGATTTAACAGTACACAAGGCAGCAGCTTAAGGCAGGAACAAGTTCAACATGCTACAGAATCTGCACATAAAATTTCACTACACAAATTGCCCAAACTGGTATTTGACTGGGGTGTAATATATAACACGCCTATTCACTCAAAGCTCATTAATGAGCAAAAGATTTGTGGGCCCTTGGCCACATGTGTCACTTGAAAAGCAGTGGTTTTGGCAGCACAGGGTCCCCAGGCACCATGGCATCACCTGCTCAATGTCACCAAGAGAAGTATCAATTCCCAATCCACATATACATCATTTTCTTTGCTCCTCCAGCATTTGTTTCTCCAGTTCTGCTCCAGTAGGGCAGTGCCACTGACACTGACAGCTGTCCTGTACTCAGCTGGCTTGTACATAAATGTTATCTGTGGCACCAGGGAGGGAGGAGGTAGGGAAAAATATCTGTAGGTTTTCTCTGTTCCCCATCAATATGTCCAAGGCCAGTCCTGTGTCCTTGTGCACCAGGCACATAGCCCAAGCCGATATAGCCGCCAGTACAAGTTACAGGAAAGGTAACCCCAGAAGTTTGGTACGACTTTTAGGGACAGGTATGATGGCAAAGACCCTACTTGAAGGATCTTTAAAATGAATGAGCTACAAGGCAGGTCCTCAGTACATACAAGCAGCCATACTAGCTTTGAGAAGCCACCCTGCTCTACACCGTCTAAAACACAGCTCCCAGTACTAAAAATTAAGTGCATATGTAAGCTTTTGCACAACTGAGACCTGACCAGCTGCTCCTACAGCACTGAAATAAACTGGAAACACAACACTTTACTGCCCGAGAGCAACATAAAAGCCCAAATGACCAACAGTTCACAAATGAGGGAAGTGGGCTGATGGGTACCAAAAAGCAAGAAAATGACAGAGTGGTGAACCGCAGAGCCTATCTCGTTACTGCTACAGTTTTAGCATTGATTTTTTTTTTAATGGCACACTTCACTCTTTCTCTCACTGTTATGTCAATACTATAGATACCACAGCAAAGGGAGGTCTGGGCCTCCTGGAAAGAGTTTCTTTCAAAGAAAGGCTCAAAGGACAGACCAAATCTATTGCATTTGACCCTAGGGATGGATGAAGTGTAAAGTCTTCATGAACTCCAAAGAGTCAAACAGCAATGTAAGCACATGGTTGGGAGAGACCTTTAAAATCCATTAAGTCCAACCATTCACCCAGCACTCCAGGGTCCCTAAACCAAGTCCCTCAACACCACATCCTCATGTCTTTTAAATACTTCCAGGGATAGGGACCCCACCAACTCCATGGGCAGCCTGTTCCAGTGATTTACCACCCTTTCTGCAAAGAAATTTTTCCTAATATCCAACCTAAATCTCCATTGGTGCAACTTCCTCTTGACCTATCACTTTGTTACTCGGGAGGAGAGACCAACCCCCACCTCGCTACAACCTCACCTAACTTCAAAGCATCAGGCTCCTTTTCACCACAGAGCACAATGGCTAAAAGCACAGTAAATACTCCCTTTGGGGACAAACACCACAAGTTTCACGCGGAACATAGCCCCCATCTTAAAAAGGGAGTTCAGGTCTACAATTTCTGCAATGACAGTATTAGACATTTATACACTAATACACATCCAGAAGTTATTTTAGAGCAGAGATATAAATGGTTCTTTCTCCTCTTACTGCACTGCAGCAAAGGAATATGGCAGTTGTTTAATAGCACATAACAAAATTGCAGGAGTGCTCATGAAAGGAAAAATAATCTTCAGGGGAGGAGGATTTAAGTAGGTAGAATGCAATTACCTAAATTGAAATTTGGTGGTTAATGACCTCGTGCTTACAAAAATTGCTACATAGTCCTCAACAATCAGAGCTTCCATCTTAAATCTCACTGACAGTACTTCCATAACAATGATCATGAAGTTCTGGGCTAGTAGAAAGTTAGTGAGAAGATTAACAAGCTTTTAATTAATGCCCCTCTTTTTTTGCTGAATCTTCAGGAAAGGCCAAGTTTTGCCGTGACAGTGACTGTGTTTGTCCCTGCTTGGGAGAAGTGCACTGGAGACCCAATAGCCCAGTGTAATAGGGATGAAACACTTCAAACGGGGCGGGGGGGGGAACCACAGGCGAGCATGTAAATTCTTAGAAGACACGTTTTGACTTTCATAGAAGTATCCCTTACAAAGGGACATAGTCCCAGCCAGGGATGAGACCACAGTGTGTGATCTGCTATCAGGCCATGGAATTGTACTATTTCTCTAGGGCTATCAAAAAGAAAACAAAACAAAACCAAAACCTGTGACAGCAAGAACCTGTAAGAAACCTTTAGGGTGCAGAAACAATCCCTCATTTGAAAAAAAAATACAGGAACTACTTAATGCATGATCCATTCAAATTAAGGACCACAGGGGTAGGGGGGAATCAAAGGAAGAGATTAATCCTCTCCTCTCAGTCTCTACTTTTCAAATAATTTCCTAACTTCACACAGCGGAACTGGAATCACTGGTCTGAAACAACCCTTTCAAAAGGTTTCCAGCAGCTCCACCACTGCCCTTTACCCCATGCCACATGTAGTCAGGTACGACATCATCAACAAGAGATTGCATGAGGGTTTTTTTTTACCTTTCTTCTATAGCTTCTACTATTAAAAAAGTCCTTTTCAGAGTCAAATACCACACAGGTCTGAAGGTTAAAATAAAAGTAATATTTAAACACTAAGATGGACCTATAGTGCTAAACTCCTTGAATAACACAGCTGCAAAACCTTAAAACAAGCTCCTTGCTATGTACCAAACTGGAAGGACTGTTTTGACTGACCTGTTAGCTGGAAGTAGGAATAGGCACTTTTCTACCCCCTCAACCTTCTTCCCCCATTCAAGAGCAAATCTTCATCCCCAACCCAGGCTCATTTTCTGAATCCAGCCTTCGCACTGCGACACAAATCTTTCATGCTTTACTCTGAGCCCACTGCGTGCTGGGACAAGATTCCCAGGATGCAATAACTAGCGCAGACACACAACAACTGAAAAGCAATGCATAATTCAAAAAAAGTTTTAACATTAAGAGGCAGCTGCTAGAAAGGAAAGCAGAAAACCTAAACCTCCAAAGGTTCTGTCATAACCTGTGCTTGACACTGCAACATCTTCCTAAGAGCTTCTAACCTTTAAGACAAGAGCTCAGAGCTGAAACCCAAACCTTTTCCTACATTTGAAATGGAAACAAAAATCCAGATTCATCAGATGCTGTCAACTGCTGTCATCTGTTATTGCTGACAGCATCTCAAGACTTCACCCAGGGTTTGTCTCTTGAAGCTCTGAAGTCTTTTAGAAACATCTTGTGAGTCTGCTGTGTGCACAGACACTCAGATTTAATCTAGAGGCCAATGCATCAAAACCATAACAAGCACCTTTATAGACAGTACCCATCAAACTAGGAACTAAGAAACTTCCAGGGAGAAACTGCTGTCACTTGAGATTTCTGACCAGAAAAAGGTTCAGCTAAAAGTTCAGACCAACTCCTCTGATGATTCATTGTCTTCTCCACTTCCTCCCCATGTGAAGGGTCTCACAGTCCAAAGAGCAGCAAATACCCTCCACCTCTTTCTTATATTGTGTGAGGCTCACCAGGCTGTTGGTTCCTAGCAGCCTCAGTGCTAACAAGTTGTGTAGGTGATTGTAATTTGCACTGATGGGTTGCAGAGGCCTCCTTGCAATCAAGGCACTGGTGTGAATGCTCACACAAACACATCATTCCTGACCTCCTGTGCAAAGGAAGGATGTGCTTACATCCCGGAGATCTCCCCCAGGGCGTATGAGGCTCAGCACTGAACTCTGAACAGATTATCCTATTTGTTCCTGGCCAAACATCACAGCAAGACATCAACAGGACAGTGATACGTGCTAGACGGAAAGGCAAGGAGTCACCTGGGTATCCTTGCAATCGAGGTCCAGGAGTGGTAGTTCCCTCACCAATGTCAAGATGAGCTCTCACTAAAGCTCAGAGGGAGGAGACACCTCTGCCATTCATGGCAGCCTGCTAGCAAGCTCCTGGGCTAGCAACTCCCACCCTGTCCCAGGGCAGAGGGGAAAAGGAAGCTGAAAAGGGAATGAACAGGCTTTCTAAAAAACCTCTCCTCACCCCTCCTCTCTCCCCTCACCCACTCCCCTGCGACTGGGGCTGTCAGCCTCTCTCTCTGTAGTTCCCTCTTTCATATTCAGCTTCTTTTGATCACACACTAAAACAGCTGATGTTCTGTTCAAATGGAAGCAAGGAACAAAGCAGCTCATTAAATATGTCATTCCTTACCTGCCAGGTGCCCTGGGAGGGCAGGGAGAGGGAGGGATGAGGCAGGAGGGAGCGAGAGGTGAGGAGGGAGAAGGGACAGCACAGAAAGGATATGGGTTGCACACCATTTTGATGCACCAGTTCCGTGGGCTGGTGGTCTGCTTCAAGCAGAAGAAGACAACTGGGGCCAAGTCAGGGTAGGGGACATCAGGGTCTGGTGGGGAGGTGACTTCCTCATCCTCTCCCAGCTCTGTGGAGGATGGCAGCTGCTCCGGCGGCGTTTGCTTCTCCAAGATCCCCAGATCAATGGGCTCCAGTGGGAAGACAGCAGAGGTGTGAGGGGGCTGCGGGCCTGCGGGCCAGGTGGAGGGAGGCTGGGGAACGTACTCTGCCATGCCAGCCACAAGTAAGAACCCCTGGAGAGGAGGGGAGAAAGAGAAATGAAACCCAATGAGGAATCAGCAGCAAGAATACAGCACACCTATGCTCTCCCACCAAGTTCAGAGCAGGGGAGAGCTACAGGACTGACGTCTCTGACAAACGATCAACCACAGTCGCACTTTGTGCTGAAGCAATATTAAGCAAAACTCTTTTTTGCCAGCCGCTCTGTCCACCATGACTCCTCTGGTTACTCCTTTCCATCACTAACTATTTAAATAATCCCTGTAACCCCTGAGAGAGCCTGATGTGATGCTTCACCATATCAGGTGTTGGTGCCAACTCTTTTGGAGACAGCCTGAGTTCTCTAACGAAGCACTGTGCTGTGGAGCATTGTGGGCCCATCCTGACACAACACAGCCACTCTGTCCTCACAGTCCCTCACAGGGTCCGGCCAACCCCAGGTTCAGCTTTGCTGCCCCAGGCATGCCCTCTGCCACCCAGGGACATGCTGGCCTTGTCCCACACTGTTTGTTGGGCAGGCCCCATCAGACCGACACTGGCAAATGCGTGTCAAAGCCATACAGAGCAGTCACTCATTCAAACAGGGAACTGTAATGCAAACAAGAAGGTGGAATTAAATATTAAGCACCCTTTAGTGGAGCTTGTGGAGCTCTCCTTTGCTGGGGCAGTGGAAGCACCATGAAGACAGGTAGCAAAAGTTACTCAGCTAAGCAGAACGGTCAGGGAGTGCAGGTGGACATAGAAGAGCAGAACGGGTCTTACACTTGGTGGCACCCCAGTACCGCAGAGCACCATGCTTTTGCTAAAGAACATCGCTTTGCTGGCTGGGTGCATTTAACAGTGGCCTTGTTCTGGGAAAATGCAAAGTGGCTTGTCAAAGTGAGGGGAATGAAACAAACCCCAAGGCCTGGCTTTGGAGGGATGTTACAGTGATGCTCTTAGGAAAGAGAGCCTGCCCAAGGACTACCCAATGGTGGCCTGATGGTTTTCTTCCCTCACCGTGTTGGCACACTCAAGTGTCTGGAGCACCCATGCAACAAGCACAGGTTTAAAAGCAACACAAGAGCCCTCAGACACACCGCAGTACAGAAAGGGACAATCAACAGCAAGAAAGAGTCGTTTGTTCATGTCACAGACCTTGTCTCCTTGTGTCCTGGCCATAGATTATCCTCCCAGGCACTTGTCTCTCTTCACTTTAGAATCATGCAGCCCTTGCTGCACCCTTGACCTTTCAGCCCAAGACCCTTTTGATGCCCATACTGCCACACCCATGATCTCCAGCTCTCTCCTAGGCGCTCATCTGCCAGATCTGGCCAACCTTTCCAACTTGGGCTGCAGTGCCCCATTATCCCAGGTGAAGACCCTGCAAGCTCTCTCCATCAATCCCTGTTCTCTCAACTCCTTGCCTCTGACACGCACTTTGATCCAAAGCTTTGCTTGCTCTTCAAGGGTTGGTATTTGTCAGAACAAAGAGCAGCAAGCACAGAGGTTTAGAAAGCAGACAGAGTGTCCCTTAGGGGATAGCACAGAGACTGTAATTCATTACCCCAAAGGCCTGTAGTTATTGGAAAGAAACAGGGATTGTGTCTCCTGACTGGCATTGGGATGCGGCTCAAAATTTTTTAACCCCTGTGACAAAAGTGGCAGCACATCCTTCCCGCCATCCTGCACCTCTGTTTTCACTTTCACCGGGTTTTTAACTCTGAGCACCCGTACAACTCCTTGTACTTTGTACCACCTCTTCCATTCCCTATTCCCACCAGCTCCAGATGGCCTGCTCTGAGCTGGCTCCCTTGCAGGCTATTAACATGCAGTGGCTGAGCCCAGCTTCTTTCCCATGAACAACACAGAGGAGAAAGGTTAGCAGGGACAGCCAGAAGAAATGACTTATTACAGTGCTCAGAGCATCCACACTGACGAGGGCATGACAATTCCAAACTGCGACGTACAAAGATTCATAATTAACAACACAACTGAGCAAAGGAATGGGAGAAACAACCTCATCAGCATCTCCCTGCTTTCCCTCCAAGCAAACATTCAGGGCCTCTTCTTCATCTCACCACAGCCAGACGCAGCTGGGATTTTGGGATGCAGCTCTGCCCATCAAACACACAGGCACAAATTGGGTAGTGGCTGCATCACGGGCAGTTTATCACTCCAATTTGTGCAGCCCAGAGTGACTCATTAGAGGTCATACGGACACAGAGCCAGCTGAATCCCTTTGGAAGTCCTGAAGCTAAATACAGTCTTTGAATGACAGCTGCCCCACTGGAGATGTAAGTAATATTCGTTTCCTTCTTGCTCTGCCACCCAAACCAGCCCCAAGGCTGTGCTCATGGCATATTTCCTACATTAAGCAGGATTAATCTGCTGCATTAAAAGAGGTAGAGGGAAAGCCCAAGCAGTGGGGCACTTCCAGATCTTTATGCAGAATCAGTCCTCCTGTTTCAGCTTCAAAGGGGAAGGGAGCGGTTTTCCTGACACAGACAGATCCAGGGTCCTCACCACTACCAGTTCAGATGTGCAGGTTGGAATCAGGTATTTCCAATATTTTGGCCAGGCTGCCACTCATGCAATGCTGGTATTTAATCTGGGATTGCAATTACTGACATTCTCACGCTGTAGCATTACTGTGTAACTTGGTTGGGGTGAACCTGCTACAGTATTTAAACTCAGCAGAGGCCCTATTTAAATCAAAATGACCAAGAGGAATGAGTTTGGCACACACACGTTTGCATACACAGAAAAACATGCATCGGCAGAGAGGGTTCACACTCGATAAAAGACAGTAATAGTAAGACCAGACAGGATTATATGGCTCCAGAACTTACGTTCAGGATGCCTCTAACCTCTCCGATGCTTACTGTGACAAGAGCTGCACAAGGGGACAATTAGATCACTGTGGGGTGGCCAGATGTCTGTTATTCCCATTCAACCTTCTCCTCAAGCAAGCCTATCCTCAACTGGCAGTGGCAGACCAGACCCATCAGTGAAAATCAAATCCACCCCCCACCTCTGACTTTTCAGGCCAAATGCCCCCCAAATGCACAAAAACACTTCCCTGCAGAAGTCGCATACCACTGGAGGAGCGCTGCTACATCTACTGCACTTCCCCCCCAAGGGAAAGGAAGGTATCTGTGGGCTGGCAGCTCCTCCTGCTTCTATCCCTGCACAGCCTGCACCAAAGCCTTGCCTGGAGCCAGGTCTCAAGTCTGCATTCCTCCTCCCACCATCCATTCCTAACGGCCATTTAAAACCACCACCATCCCAAGCTGAGCCCCTGCTGGTCCTTCATCCAGCACAGACACCTGTCCCAGACACATGTGCTGGCAGGTTGCTCATTGACTTGGCAGGCACAGGAGAAGCTGCCAGCCTCTGGCTCAGTCCTTCCCTGCTTTGGAGAAAGCACTTGGTCCTGCTGGATTGTGCTGGGAAAAAGGTAGAAGGATGCTCTGAAACAGCAAGAGAAGTTGTGGACTTCATAAGCAGGGGAGATTGCTTGGGAGAAAAAACACTTGTCACAATTCAAGGGAAGTCCTTCAGACTGGGGTTGTCTGTCCCCAGAGGCTGAGAGACCTCTGCTGAGACACACTCCCCTCCAGGGCTGCAACGGACATCTCGGGGCTGTTTACACCACAACCTGCCAGGCACACCACAGCTGACCAAAGTGCCGTGAGCGAGCCAGCCTGAGGTGTCCTGCAGGTATCACGCCCTCACTGCAAAGGCTTTGGGCAGAGAGGGGTCATCAGGAATTGTGGGTGAGGGAGGGCTGATGGGATCTTTATAATGCTTATGCAGGCATTACCTGAAAAATCTCAAAAGTGCAGACAGGATAGGGGAGACTACTGCATCTTGCCAGTGAGAGCCTTTTGCAGCCAGACAGGAGAGGGTAACTTTGGAGAGAGGTCCCCAAAGTACACTCCTAGCATTGGAGGTGATCTACCGAGTCCAGTGGGATGTCTCCCCTCCCAAAGGGGAGCTTCCGCAGAATTCACCTTCCCCATCACCGTCCTTAATTCCATATCCTTCCCCAACCCACAGTGTCCTAGGGCCATTCTTTCCTCCCTGCACACTGCTTTCACAGCCAACAACTGAGCCTGTAGCTGAGATGAAACTGTAGGGTGTATTTCCTCCAAGAGCAGCCTCAGCCTTACACGTATCCAGCACCTCCCATCCTGAGGGGACATGAGTCCTTTACAGACCATCCACAACAATCCAGATACAGACCATCCATAACATCCATAGTGATCATTCACCTGTTACTCAGAAGCAACAGCAAACGCAGCAGCCGCTTTGTCCTGCTACCACCCATGACACCCTTGCAGAAGAGGGACAAAAATTACAGCCTTCATCTGGCATCACAGGGGATGGCAAGATTGCCCCATCAGTCAAAGCGGCACCTGCAGCACACGTATTTATTTATCATCTCCAAACACCCATCCAAAAGTTGATGAGCATCTTGGGGCTCAGCTCCTGCAGCCAACTTCACAGAAACCTGGACGTATTTAAGGACACCTCTGACTGCATGGCATGTTTATGAATGCGTGTGGGTGACCCCATTTGGTAGCTGCGTGTGCGCCTGTGCCTCCCAGGGTGGTCTGCTGTACACAGTTGTGAGTTCGTGTTTGTTTGTTGCTATAAATGGCAAGCACCGGTTGTGTGTTATCTGTGATGCATGTCTCTGGCTGTGGGGATGCGTTAGTCATACAGGTTTCTCATTTTGAGCATTTGCAGTGGTACAATATAATTAGTGGTACACGGCTCCCTCTGTTTATGTTCATCTGGCATTGGTGTTTCTCTGCCTGTTCAGTGAGGCAGTGCCTCTTCTCTTCTGCCTGTATGGGCATGGAGGTCTCTGAGTATCAGTAAAGAACAAGGTCACTTTTATTAGCAGCTAATTTGAAAGAGGAGCTTTTACATCTCCATCATCTCAGCACCTCCTAATGCAACGGGACGTGGCAGAACCCAGCAGAAAGCGTTGCAAATGTTGCCTGAATCCATCACTTACAGGTGCTGATGTGCCCACACTCCCTTGAAACATGCCATCTGTGGCCTGCACCAGAGCCAGGGGCTCCTGGCTGCCCCGACTGGTCAAATGACCACGACCTATTACCTTTCAGCTGCAGGCTGAAAGGTGACCACTGTGCCTTACATCCACACATGTTATTACTCTCTGACAGATTTGCTCAGGAGCTTGACAGCCTCACCATTCCACCCTGATGATTTTGGACCCCTCCTGCTGCTTGGGACAGGAAGCAGAGGAAATGCCCCCATCTCACCGTGAAGGGGAAGAAGCAGTGTGGTCAGCACAGGATGAAATAAAGATAAGCAAACTATCTATCCTGAAGCTTCGGCAATATCCTGCCTTCAACTCGTACTGCAGGCAGTACCCCACAGTTGTAGGAAAAACAAGCCCAGATCTCCCGGACTCTCCCACCCTTTTCATCACAGCCGACGTCCATCACATTGCTTCCCCCTCATGTGGCCGGGATAGCCCTGTCCTGGCCATGCCTCTGGTCTCCATCCCTGGCACAGCAAAGTAGGGATCTACTTATGCTGCTAAGAAGCCTTTGTCCAAGCCTGAAGGAGATGTTGTGGAGACCAGTAAAGGTGTTGTTGGAGAAATGGGGAAAAAATAAACAACGAAAGAAGAAAAGGCACAGAAGCAACACGGTCACTTTGTATTGAGGAGGTACAGAGACAAAGGAAGGTTCCCAGTGGAAAATCATTACCTGGCCTTAACTATGTGGGGTATTTGAGACCCAGAAGTTAGTGCTACTGAAGGCCTCAGCCTCATCCACTGCTCCCCAGATCATACACGTGCTTGCTTTCAAGAAAATATTTTCATTTTTGGTGTCCCAAATAAAGGGCACCCAAAAATCTCTTTTTGGCAATGATTCCCCACTTTAACAGATCCATCTACGGGAAGGTTCTGCCACAGATCCAGTGTTTTCCCTTTCTACCCTGCCCCCTTTGCTCCCTGTAACCCCCTGTGGTCTGCATGGCTCACAGATATGCCTCCTCCTTCGGCACGTGGGCACCTTTCACATGAGTTGATTCCTGTCACGTCCTCTTGCTTAAACCATCACTTAGCCAAGCTACACATCTTTAGCACTTAATCCTTGCTCATAAATTAATCTCCCTAGCCCCGTGGTCGTTCCGTACAGATCCGCACTGAAAGCCGCTTCTTGCCTACCAATGCTCTGCCGATAGCAAAGTGCCAAGCGCCGCCTTCCCGCCGGGCTGGCTCCTGGGCCGGCCGCAGAGGCAGGCTGCCATCGTGATGTCTCTGTTGCTGGCCCTGTCACGCTGCAAGCCCATGTCTCATATGCCATCTACTGTTGCACCTCAGTCTCATGGCACGTGCTGTCCCCTCCCCACTCCGCACCATGTCCTCAGACCGCGTGTTTCGGATTATATTGCCCCCCAGATGCATTAGCTTGCATTTTTCCTAAGATGAATCTCATTATGTTATTTTCCGCCCATCTTTCTGACCTTGCTAGTTCCCTTTGCATTATTTTTCTGCGTCCCCACTGGCAGGCAAAGCTCTGTTTTATCATCATCCAAGAAAGTCATTAACATGCTGTTTACTCCCTCCTCCAGATTAGCAATGAAGATGTCAACTAAGACGGGTCTGATGAGGATGATAAAGAGGAAGATAGTGGTGTCATAGCCTCCCAGCAGCAATGGCTTTGGGGCCATCCTCACACCCTCGGCCCTTGAGGCAGAATATGAAGCGCTTGCAAGAAAGGCAAAACATGCAAATATCTTGATTGTACCTCCTGAAGAAGCCCACGCTGAGGGAATTGAGCCCACAAGGGCAAACAGTGCCCAGTGCTGCAGCTCCCATTGCTGCACCTGCACTGCAAGTTGATGGAAAAGGGCAGCCCAGGGCTGTAGCCAGGCTGGTCGCACCCACCTGGTCTAAGCTGGCAGTGAGAAGCTCCGCCCTGGTCCTTTCTGGACCAACCTCTCTGCTCCATTTGTTCTCTGCCCCAGTGCCCAGCCTGACTCAGCATCTCTTCAGGACCTGTTGCAGTGAGCAGGTGTAGATAAACAGAGCACACAAGGAGCACAAAGACCCTGGGAGACCCCCAGCTCCCTGTCACAGTGCGGCACTGTATGCAACCTCCCACCCCTGCACAAGCATTCTCACCTCACCTCCTGACTTTGTCCCACCCCACATCGCCACTCACATCTGGAGTGGAGATTCCCCAGGGTGGAAACGGCAATGAGAAGCAAGACAGGAAGGAGCACATCTAAAAGGAACACAATGCTAAGGGATTTGGGGAGCATCAAAAGCACCTTACTCCTCTCCCCTCCCTATAAATTACTACCCCAACTCCCAATTCCCTGCCTCCAAATGAGATTATTTGTATAAACCCAGATGCACATTTGGAGCAAACTAACTCTGGCAAAAACAAAAACAGAAAGGGAGCTGAAGCTATGTGGAGTGTGATGATGCTCCAGGCTCTGCCTCTAGAAAGGAGAGGAGATGTGGGAGAGAAGTTAAGATGGGAATAATCTAAAAGCAGAGCGGAGACAACACTGGTAGCTCTTCTTCAAAGGCCTACAGGCTGTTCAATCTCAGGTCAGTGGATAGACCAAGACCTTGTGATGGCCCCTGCATCCCACATGATTTAACTACTGACACTGCTACTGATTTATACAAGCCTGAAGCGTCTCCTTCTCTCACAGAATCATTTAGGCTGGAAAAGACCTTTAAGATCATCAAGTCAAACTGTTAACCCAGCACTGACAAGTCCATCACTAAACCACATACCTCAGCTCCACATCTACACGTCTTTTAAATACCTCCAGAGATTGTGACTCAACCACTTCCCTGGGCATCCTGTTCCCATGCTTGACAACCCTTTCAATGAAGAAAATTTTCCTAACATCCAATCTAAACCTCCCCTGGTGCATCTTGAGGCCATTTCCTCTTGTCCTGTCATTTGTTACTTAGGAGAAGAGACCAATACCCACTTTGTTACAACCTCCAGTGGGGAACAAAAAAAAATCAAAGCTTGGATAGTTGCTTGAATAGAAATCACTGAAGAGCCCCAAAGACACCAGTGCAAGCATATCTGACCACAAACCTGAAATGGACCCCTGCAGGCCACGTTCAATCCCTCTCCACAGAACACAACCTTGCAAAGAAACTCAGTCCAAAAGAGTCCACAAACTGCTGCCCTACCCTGCATCTCCACCACCCCACTGGCAAACTTAGGGTAGCTCTAAAGGCAGAATAAGGAACAAAAAATGCCCAAGGAAAACCAGTCATTGAGGACATCGCCACTGCCGAAAGTGCCCACTCTGGAAGGAGATGCAAGATGATACTGGGCACACTGTACACATGCACACTGCACACACTGCAGCAGCAGAAACAGGATCCCATCCATCCCTGTCAGTCTGACCTGTAGGAACATCCATTCCTAACCTCTGACCTGGAAGTTGACTTAATCTGAGCCTGTCAGCAAGATGTACTAACCCAACACCTGAGAAATGTTTAATACCATAACCCCACCTGTGCTCTCTGCACAGCACTGTTTTTCTGGCCACAGACAAATTGTGACACTTTAGAGGGAGGAAATAAAACTTTACCTCTCCCTAATGATCACACCACACAAATACTTCCAGCATTCGCATCACAGCAGCAACATCCCTGGCACACACTACTTCACCAGCTACCAACAGTGCAGGTCAGCAGCTCCTCTCCATCCTGTTCAACCACACAGCCACAACCCCAAATTTCAGTGGTTTTGCATGGAAATGTCCCCATGTTCCCCGATATACCCCTGTCAAGCTTTTACATCAAGGCACAATGGAGCATGATGTGGTGTTGCACTCTAAATGATGGTTATGTCAGAAGCAGAGATCAGCTGCTTTTTTTTTTTTTTTAATACACACACAACAGCTGATAAGAGAGGAACAACCTTTCTTTTCAGAGGCACCTTTCCGATCCTGCCTTGGTCACACAGAGATCGGGCTGCTGTATTGCACTCTGCAGGTGCTGGGAAACACAAGCTACTGCAGAGAACACCAACAAGCAGCAATTCACACCAAGACGCCACAGCACGTCCACTTGCCCACAGGCTGCAAGGACTGGCATCAACCTGCAAAGCCCTTGATGAGTGAGACCGGCTTAGCCGAGAGACCACCTTCCTCCTGCACCACCACAGCAGCACACGCCTCTGGTCCAAGGCAGGCAACAAGGCATTTTCTGAGATCTCCTCATCGCAATTAGTCCCTGATACACTGGTCTGATTGCTCTTCAGGGCACACCGCAGTGCTTCAAACACGGTGGCCTGATGAGTAGCAGGAAAGCAAGGAGTTTATTACCAAGTTAGTGGGTTGATTTATGCAGTCTGAGTTACGATTAGAGGGCTTAAATAAATTTCATATCAGTATAAAACATTTTTCAAACCACTACATGATTTCTAAGAGCTTCAAGGTACGCATTTCAGACACAGATGAATAAACTAAATAAGCTGACTATATTAGGTCATTATAAACAACTATGCACCTCTGCACAACTGGGAAAAAACCTTTACTTTCCAATATCAAGCTGGGGGGGTTATAGATCTTGAACACTCTTACAATCAGCCCTATGTTATCCCATCTTACAGATTTAAAAAAATACAGCTAAGAAGTTGTACTACCTATCCTGCAGATCCACCTGCATCACTTCATTTGTGAGCCCATCCATGAACCCAGAAGTTTTAGCAAGGATCTGTGCAAAGTGCAGCTGTTCACCTGCTTTCTGGAATTTGCAGGATTAGGACTTTGATTTAATAAAAGATCAAATTTATTTTAAATCAGTGGCCAGCTCTTTTAAAGATTCCTAATGCTGTGTGTGCATTTCACAAGTTTCCAGCTGTAGATACTTGTTCTCTTTGAAAAAAATGAATAAAAATTGGTTTTGACATTTTTTTCCCCAGGAAAAAAAAGCTGACCAAGCTTCTTTGCAGCAGAGCCCAGAATTGCAGGCTTTTCCCAAAATCAAAGGCTCAGATTAAGCCTAGTCTGGGATATCCTTCTGGTGTACTTTGCTGTGGATGGGACAGGGCAGAGATACAACACTAAGCAGGGCTGTAGGCTGGGACAATGTCGCACTGAGCGTGGACACATGGGTTCTCCAAAACCAGACCAGGCAGCAGTAACAGCCAGGTGTGAAGTGGGTTGGTGGAAGGAAGGAAGGAACGAACAAATGAACGAACGAACGAAGATAGGGCTGAGGACTAGAGGAGAAGCCAAAGCTGCAGCCTGGGGCACAGGTGCAATACCAGCGCTTCGAAGATGCCCAGGGCTGGACCAACACGGAAGGTGCTGCTCCTGGCAGGGTCACAGGAAAGCTCACCCAGCATCGCAGGTGTACTCTGATTGCCCCAAGCAGCCCATCCAGTCTCGTTATATCCCAACTGAAGCCACTCTGCCTACCCAGAAACACCCATAGGCAAGCAGTGAGCATCTCATGAATCAGCATCCCCATCCTGAGCCACTTCTCCCCCGCTCCCTCAACAGCTGTGGCCAGGTCTCCTGCCTGAAAATGTTCCTGAGGTAGCAACAAAGGGACATTTTGTGAGAGAAAACATGAGACAGGCTGGCACAACCCCTCCGTTATGATAGGCATTGTCAGATTGATCCAGGCTTCACAAGGCAACTCTAAGGCAACTCCTTAGATACGGCAGACCAACGCTGCCTCCTTGTCCCCCTGACTCTCCTCTGAGATATTCACCACCACACCTCCTGTGTGCAAGACACGTGTGCATCTGCTGGTGCATCAAGGTCATCAGTGCTTAGACACATGCTTTCCAGCGAGATCTGTAGGAAAAGTGCTTTTCCCCACCCTCCTGCTACAACCAGGGCCAAGGGTTTCCTGGACAGGTACTGCACCCTCTCGCAGCCAGCCCAGTGCAAACACCCTGTCAGTGGGCAGCGAATCCAGCGCAGTGCCAGGATTCCATCCCTGCCTGCCTCCCAGTTCCCCTGGGGAGAAGATCATGGCAATAGACCTTCACCTACAGGCGTACACTGCTGCTGTTCTGAGGAAGCTCATATTCGATACCAGCGCCATGAAATTACTATGTTATTTAACGGAGAGAGAAACAATTGCTCTCAGTGCAGCAGCAGAAGCCCTTGCAGGCACCGGGCATGTTCCTCCTGCCTGAGGCTGTGATTCTGCCCAGACCCAAGGGATGGGACAGTGCTGGCTGGAGAAGAGATGTTCAGAAGGTGTCCTCAAAATCTAATGCGGAAGGGGGCAGAAACAGGAGTCCTGAATTCCCTTTTCAGTGCTTTGAACTAAAAGTTTCTTTGCAGGTAGGATGTTGAGAAGATAATGAGCTTGCGGATTTCCTTCCACCAATAGAGAAGTTTATGTGTTGGAGTGAAAACATCAAGGGGTGAGGGGGGTGGAGAGTCAGCAGACCCCTTCCTTCTTCTCAGATAATAAATCCTTAATCACCAGCCCAAATTTAAGACCAAGAGCTCTGCAATATCACACAGAAACAATTGACAATTATCATAGCAGTCTTCTAAGCAACAGAGATACAGAACCACTAGCAAATCTAAAATCAATAGGAAAAAAGCTTCATATTAGCAGAGGGGAAATGCAGACCAAGTTCTGCTTTTTTATGGTTATCATTTTTCTTTGTAATAATATGCATGGAAATTCTGCATGTTGTTTTTTTCCTTTTTTCATTTTTTTAAAGCCCCTGCTACTTTTCACACAGCTGCTGTTACCAAGAAGCAAAAGGTATCCAACAGGAGCATTACAAAAACCAGTATTGGCAGAAAATATTTCAGATAATTGCCAGTCAACAGTGTCTAACATTATTTCTGATTCTCTTCTTTTTTAATTCTTCTATTTCCCTCCCCTCGACTCCAGCCAACAGCTTCCAGTGATGTACAGAAGATGATGCATTTGCTATATTAAAGTACATCCTATTCCCTGTCCCTCTTCAGACACTTTGGATGTTGCACACATAATTGAAATGCAATAATAATCATAAACAAAACAAGAAAAGACAATTTAAGAAGCTTAAATCCAAGACCCAACTCCTCCTTTTCAAAGAAAAAGAATACCCCAAACCTAAGAAGCACCTGAACAGTGAGACGGATTTAAGAAAAGTTATATATATACTAAGTCTCAGACAGTTACCTCTCCAGGGAGGAGGTTTTGTAACCCTTCCTCTTTCCCACCATCCTTCCCCATCATAACAGTACAGACTAAGCAGGGCTAAATTTGAAATTCCTGGGATTATTCACACTCCTTGTATCATTTATAGTCATATATAAAGAGCTGCTGAATACATGTGAGAAACATTCCCTGCTGCAATCGCTCACAGACACGAACTGCTGGACACACAGTTGTTCCCCTTCTACCACCCCCCCTGCCCAAAACACAAAAACATCAAAATCAATTATTGCTACTTGTTGGGTAAATAGAGGCAGTCTCACATACATGGGCACCGCACACAGACATACACACACTGCCGGACTGGCACAGAGGAATAACTTTCCTCTCTGGAAAGACAGAATTATTAACACTACAGACATGTCTACCCTCAGCCTTTACTTCTGCAAGAGAGGAAACAGGTATGAAACAAACCAGGAATGATGCAGGTACGCGGGTGGGTGCAAGTTTTCTATTAAAAGGACAGCAAAACCAAGCGAAACGAGACAGACACAAGGTTAGCCAGGTGTGCATGCATCTCACCTACCTTTGCATGGAAAAGAAATCTCCAAGGGAGAAGTGTCCAAGTCAGAGAAGCAAAATAAAATAAAAAACGAAGACGCTTTGAAAAAATTCCCCCACCAAGAAGAAAAAAATTCCACCACCCCCCCACCCCCCCCCCCTCACCACCACCA
>NW_010403997.1:9227-9537 GCF_000710305.1 Buceros rhinoceros silvestris | reverse complement strand
AAAAAAACAAAAAAAAAAAAAAAAAAAAAACCCTTTGAAAAAACCCCCCCCCCAAAAAAAAAAAAAATCCCCCCCCCCCCCACCTCCCCCCTTGCACACAGACACACTCACACACAGACACACACACACCTCAGCGCTTCGGGAGGGAAAAAAAATAGGAGAAAAAAGATCAGGATCAGCTGAGTGACGGGGAGCAAAGAACCTGCTGGCGAGAAGCGGGGAGTTGTGTTAGATCTGTGGCTGCAAGGACTGAGCGTGTGCAGGAAGGAGATGGTTTAAAAGGAGAATACATGGTAAGAAATTGTGGCTG
>NW_010403997.1:8216-9013 GCF_000710305.1 Buceros rhinoceros silvestris | reverse complement strand
CTCAGGCTGGAGTCTGAAGCTCTGGAGTCAGAGCAAAAGAACAGAAGAAAAAAAAGGACCTCTTCCCTTGCAGGAGGGTTTGGGGGGCTGTGCGTTTGTGCGTGTGTTTTTCCAGGCGGGTGGTGTTAAGAAGTGACAGAAGATTCCTTCCAAAACGACCAGAGGGTCAAAATAATCACAGGGCACTGGGAGGTCATCGAGGTGTGGGTGGGGGCAAGTTTAGCTATTCCACGGTGGGAAAGAGAGGAGAAAGGGCTGCTGTGTGGTTTCTGTCTGTCTGTCTTGTGGTACGTTCACCAACAGCGTATGGAGCAAACTGCACAGCGAGAGAGAGAGAGAGAGTGAAACGCTGTCCTTACAGTGACACCAAATGTCTTTAGGGGAAACCTACAATTAGAGGCGCATAAGGCAGGAATTCTAGCAACACCAGAGGAAAGGAAGAAATCTCCCTGCACGTTGTCGCACACTTGCATCCACGGTACAGTCTCGGGGCAGCCAATTTTTCCCTTCCTTAAGTCCTCTCATCCTTCCTTTTCCGATGGACAGCGGCTTCGGCATGTTTGCCTTGCGCTGAACTGGTGACCGTGTGTCCCTCCACAGGTCACAGATGAAGCAGGTTAGAGAATTACCCCTTGGGAAGACTGAAAAATACAACCTTACAACCCTCCCAAAAAGTCCCTCCCTCAAAAGCAGTCCCTCCTTTCCCCCTCATCCTACTTTCAAATCTGTTACAAGAACTCAGTGCGTGGGAACAACTCACTGCAAATTAATTTCCTGCTGTGTTTCATGAAGCCAGG
>NW_010403997.1:0-8067 GCF_000710305.1 Buceros rhinoceros silvestris | reverse complement strand
TAGGGATCCCACTATCCAGGGGCTAGAACAGAGTATGGCCACCCCACGCCCCCTCCAATGGAGGGCCAGGTCAGCTGTCTCCTCTACCAGTCCCGTCCTGCACCTGAGGAAGATTTGCTCCACACTGGAGCAGGCCCCTCATCCTTGGAGCACCAACCTTCAATTTTCCTGCTAAGAACCCCCAAGACAGGTCTGGGAAAGAGATACTACATGAAGCCATCACAGTCCTCAAGGCTCTTCGTGGGTTTTGCCTGTTCAGACCAATAAAACCCCAGACGTTATGAGGGATGGAGATATTCTCTCTTCTCCCACGGGCGTATTTGTAAATAATGCCCAGCATTCAGTTGGGTTGTGGTACCACACGGTCTGCAGCTTAGAAGCCCCTCCACCTTCCCACAGGGGAACACAAAGCCTTCTCCGGCCCTTTCCCACCAAGATGACATCTATATCAGCAGTCACAGACTTTGCATGCACAGCTAGAATAGCTGGGTCACGATAATGAACGCATCTGACATAAAAATGCCTGGGAAACCAAGCACTTTAATCATTCTGCAAAACAGGCCCGTGGATATTAACACTCCTGGGAAGGCAATGGAGCAAGCCCACCTCCCAGTAAAGCCAGAGCATCTCTGGTTTTACTGCAAGGTAGCTCCCATGCATTCACCATCCAGGGTGAAAAACCCCCAGTATATCTTTCCCTCTGCCATCCATCTCCGCACAGCTTATCTTTGCTGTGCCAGTCGGGCCAAAGCAAAGGAGCTCACTCGAGTCACGTTCACTGGAGCCTGGGCAAGGTGGTTGGCTCACTGTCTCTCGTGAGGCCCTTAAAAGTCTTTGAAGCAAAGATGACAATTACTGTCCGCTTTTAGCATAACACTTTTGTGTTTTATAAAGTGTCTGATGTTGTTTCCTCTCCTGAAAGGCAAACTCAGCCCTCAGAGGATCCTCAGGGTGCACCAGGAGTGCTAAGAAAAAAAACCAAAAAGGAGCTGAGCTATAGATGACGGGAATGTTGTGAGCATCAAAAGTTACCTGATTAACAACCCTCATGAAAATGGGCCCTTCCTCAGGCAAGTCCAGCCTTTGTTTTTTCATAGCTTCTGAACAGAGCTGCAGTCACATGGTGAACCCAAGGATCTTTCACAAGCCAGAAAGATACTTTACTCCAGGATAATAAATATTTGTTGTGGCCAGACCTCTCCCCATCAGCAGTCAGAAACTGTACTGAAGCCATGCAGGACGCTAGCTCCAGCCACCTTCAATACCAAAGATGGTTGAGGTGCAACCTAGCTCCTGCACAAGCTAGAGGGCTCCCATGTAAGAACAGGGAGACAGCAAGTGCCCATCCACATGAGGAAGCCCCTTGAAGTGCAGGATGGATAGGATTTCGTGACACACCAACCTCAGCATCTTAGTGCGATGGGGATGTGTCACTGGGCATGTCCCCAGACCCACAGTAGAGTTTGGGGTGATACCGGAGCCACATAATCATCCCTAAAGTTGGCTGTGGTGAGGATGCCCAGATGGCTGGATGCCCAGACAGATCTCTAGACAATGCTTTGAATCCTCAGGTGACAGGCTGCCGGCAGCCCACTGAGACAGCTGCTGCCTGAACCAATTCTTGGCAGCCCCCCTAAGAGATGTCACTCTTCCCTAAGAACACCATGAGTACCACACATACCAAATACACAAGCAACCTTAGGCACTCGCACTCCCATATACACACACCTACATATGCCTTCCCCATTCCTACACACACCGGAGCGGCTGGCTGACCTTCTAGTCCCCTCGCGCTACCAAGTCCATCCCGGGCTGCTGTGTTGTCTTCCTCCTCACCAGCCACAAGGGAGTCACCATTCTCTCTCCTCATAAAAAATGTGTTATTCCTTCCAGAGAAGAAGGGCTTCAATTCTGTTCCCGAAATGATGAATCTGAGCATTATATGATTTCAGATGCCTGCAATTCGCCAACAAGACCCTTCAGGGGGAACAGGGAAAAAATGCAATTGAATTTATTCATGCATGAATATCAAATGAGAAAAAGAGAATGAGGAGGAGGGCAGGAAAGAGGGGGACAGGGTGAGACAGGAGGGAGAAATAGGGCAGCAAGGAGAGACAGAAGAAATGAAATGGTGAAGTAAGATGAAGAGTAAACACAGAGGGGCACAGGAGGACAGATGCACATAAATACTCACCCAGGATAATCCATGGGTCGTCACTGATGTCCACATCCCAGGAGCATGTCTGTTTGTCTTCCAGCATACCCACAGCATAGGGATAAAGACGTTTGAACTCTCACTCAGAGAAACCCTCCAAATTGATAAAAACATGCAGCATGTTTGGAAGGAGGGGAAAGGTAAAGGAGCTGGGTAGAGAAATGAAGCCATGTCATTTGTCCCTTCACAGATACAGATCTGGTGAAAAGAGAAAGCCCAGGGCAGCTTATGCTCCAGAGCAGAGCCCCCGTGTCCCCACACCCCTCCCCAGACCATGCACACTGGCAAGTATTCCTGTGAGTTTGCTGGTACGTATCATTTACCACAGGCATCCCCCACACCAGCAATCCCAGCGTTACCAGCAACCCTTGGGCTGGGAAGCTGCCGCCCATCCACAAGGGAAGGATCTGAAGCCGAACAACTCCTCATCTTGCAGCTCACAGCAGTCACAGCATTCCATCTTCAAACCCCAAGGCACTTTCAAAGAGTTTTGTCATCTGCCCTGAGTGATACATGTGGGTTCTCTTGGGAGTGACCTGGGGGGGCGGGTCACACCAGACGTGAGCATGGCACAAGCTGGTCCTACAGATGCACTCAGAGCATTTCCAAGGGTCACTCCCTGTCTCCTCTGTGATTTTTGAGAGAAAAGTTTGCATAGTTCCTGTCACCACCTGAGCCAGCAGAACTGGCTGAGGTGTTATTGGGGAAAGTATGTAATTCACGGCAACTGCTTCAGAGAGGGGACCAGGCGAGAGGGAACAAGCAGGAAAGCGGGAGCCATATCAAAGCAGAGAGGGTGCAAGGTTAGCTCTGGGAGATGCAGCCACCTTCTCTGCAGGTTTGCAGTTGGCTGTGGGCTGAACCCAGTAGGCAGCAGCCTACACTGGATTTAAAGGCATTGTCTAACCAAGTCTCAGGGGCATCATCAGGCTGACCCAGCCCTGATCCATCTTGCCAGCCCTGATGGCAGATCCTGTTCTCCTGTGCAGCTCACAGGAGCCAAGCACTGCCCATCACCATTAATCCTGTTGCCGTTGCCTCCAAGAACAGCTACGCAGTCCAGCCCACCCTCCGGCTTGTCTGCACAACGCACAGACCCCTTGGAGCTGGGTCCACTGCATGCCCGGATTAGACACGGCCACATGGCAGCTGAGCTCATCCCCAGGCACGCGGCAAGGAAAAGAAGCAGCCAGACACAAAGCAGGCTTTTTCACAGTGCTCCCAGGTAGGCCATCAGGTCCAGTATCTGTTGCTGTTGTGAATTTATGTTTGCTGCTTCCAGGAGACGGTGCTCAGCTTTTCCCACACCCTTCAAAATAGAAAGAGAAAAATAAAATGAGAGAGAGAATGTAAGCTCTGACGTGAACCTAACTTTAGATCCAAGGGCTGATGACTCACTCCACTGGGGGAGAAGTGGCTGAGCTGGCTGTAGGTTTCTGTTTATATACCTCACTGAGCTAAATATATAGACTGAGAAGTTCTTCTGTTCAAGCCCAGCAACTTCAATCCGCATTTTATTCTCTCAATCTTCATGTTCCCTTCCCTTCTAAATCTCTCTCTTTTCCCCCAGCATTGCCTTCCTAATCCCCTTTACACATGCTTTGTTGTAGGAAATTGAAGAAACACATGCCTCCCCACCTTCCACTCTCCCAGTGTTTATGGTTAGACTGACAGGGGATTTCTGGGAAATGATTCAGTGTTGTGGCTCTTAAGCACAGCTCCTCACACAGATTTGCCGATGCATTTCAGACCTGGCCCAGCACTCCAAGCCACAGTGCCAGCAATCAGATCCTAAGCCATCTCCTCATCCCAGTGGTCAAATGACTCTCAGGATGGACATGGGCTCCCTCCCAGCGGTTCCATGTCCTATTGCTCCAGCATAGAGCTCTGCTCCAGAGCCCACACATGTGTCCTAGTGCTGGTAGAGTGTGCCCCTGCCTTCCCCAGCCCTGTACCCTCAGGGCACAATGCCACTCTACCAACATGCCCTCTGGCCCCAGCTGCAGCAACTGGACATCAGGGGCCTTCTGAGGAAGGGCTGACAGCCACTGCCAGCTATTCTCCACTTCTATAACCAAAAAAATTGTCATTGGCAAAAGGCATCTGGATGAGACCTCCACAATTCTTTTCACCTGACAGAGCAGAGGACTCGCATGGCTGGCACCCCACAGCACCCTCCCTCACACCTGCGCCCACACCTTGCGCTGCAAGGTACGGACCTTGCACATTTATGGCATGATGGTGCCACAGTCACTCTCACCTTCAACAACTGTCATGTTCCAGATGCGGGCTGCAAGCTGTTCATCAGCTGCCCAGGGGGTCCAAGGGCCCAAAGAGAGGGATCCCACACATTTCCCTCCTCCTCTCTGCTGGGTGCTGCCATCCTTCCCACCCCCTGATAAATACAGCATCACCTTACACATTGGAAAAGAAGACCCCTTGGAGAAAGATTGAAATGGGGAGTGCAGCTGCTCACCATGCTGCAGAGAAGCAACATCCATATGCACAAATCTGTCTGGGCTCCTCTTTTACAGAGTGATCTAGCAGTGATGAAATAGATGATCAAGCTCACAAGGACCATTTCTGGTTGCTCTGAATACTACTGTGGACTTGTAACATCTGCAAGCTGTGATATCCCCTCACCTCCCCCGTCCTCATCCAGGACAGGTCGAGACAACTGGAGAAGGAGATGGTAAAAGAGAAGAGCTCAGAAAGAGGTGAGAGGGAAAATATAAATTAATCCCTCTAGCAAAGAAGATAAACAACGAGAGTGCAAGAGAAAAAGCCCCCAAAGGGCAGTTCCACGCTATAGTGGCAGACAGGTTTCTAGACAGGAGAACAAGACCACTTACGAAAAGGTGGTTTGTTGTGAGAAACAACAGCGGAGAGGAAAAGCCTAATGAGGGGATGTGCACTTGAGGGAGACATCTCAAAGGGATGGAATTCCATTCAACCCAACAGCTCAGTTTAGGAAAGGAAGAATACCATTGCAGTTCACTATGCAGCTGCTGAGAAGAGTAGCATTGTCTTCAAAAGCCCTGGCTGAATCTTCTCTAGTTGTAGGTCTGTGAGATCTGATGATGAAACCTGGATCTGAGCTCCTCCAAGGCATCCCTTGGCCTTGGGCCTGAGGTACACCTGTCTTTAAGGAACTGTCTCATATAGTACCTATTCGTCATGTTGCTCAAAACCTTCTCATCTCTGTTCAAAGTATCAGAGAGCTGGTTTCCCAGCCAGTGGGTAAGCACCAAAGCTAAGCCATCCCGACCTCTTCACCCCACTGATGGGGGTGAAGGATGACAAAGGATGACATGGAGAGCCTGCATACAGCAGCCTGATCATCCCCTATGTAAGAAGGACTGAGACTTCGTTTGGAGAGAGCGTAAGCAAACTGACCTCAAGTGTCTAAATGTTTGCAAAATGCCTGTCCTGGAAGGACAGGCTCTGTCTAATCTAAAGTCAACAGTCCCCAACAGATCTTTTACCCTCTTGGCACAGCTGTGGTCCCTGGCTCTGTTGGGCAGCCCCTGCCCACCTTCACACAGCCAGAGTGAGGCCAGAGCAAAGGCAGAGCAGGCAAAACACATCCTCTGATCAGCAGCTACTCCAGAAACTATAGAAGAAGACAGCAAGGGCTAAAGAGCACCCCGGGCTGGATAGGGGTCTCCTCTCAGGCACGTTCATTGCTCCTTAAGAGAGGAGAGCAAACCTGCATCTCAAATAACAGATAGTCCTTCTCTTTACACTTCGACCACTTTGGCCTTAACTCTTTGATGCTCTGTGCCATGTTCTGCTCAGCTCCTTCATCCCAGCTGGCCCTGACCCAAGGTCTTACCTGACTTTGGACTGAGGGGAGCCTTCAAGGAAAACCAGACAAGTATCTGCAGTCAGCTGAGTGGCAGAGAGCAGCAATGAGCCGAAAAGCAAAAGACGGCTGGCACTAGTAAGAAAAATTGAGAGAGATTTACAAAAACCAAAATAACAACAAAGGCAATCTTGTGGTGCCACCTCATGATGGGTTTGTACAACATAGCCCAGGCCAAGAAGCTCTGGGTCCAAGGGCAGGTGACTTCCAGGGAGTGAGAACAGAAGTGGAGAAAGACTGAGATGGGAGTCCATATGCAGTAAGATCTACAAAAAGGTGAGCCCCATTCACATTTGCTACGGCTCACTACTTTGACTCAGGCGCTGCTTTTGCTGAGAGCAGCACAAGCTCGGGGAAAGCGGCACAAATCCCAGCACAAATGATAGAGGACATCTAAAATGCTGATGGATTCAACCCTTTCCCATCATACAGTGCCCTCTGACAGAGCAGCTTGTGGACTAAAGGCACAAACCAATATAGGAATGAATTTATTGTGGGACTTACGACTGCAGTAGAGGGGTGGCTGAGACGATGCCTTTTCCTGAATTAAAAGCATAAACTGGCACATGAAAGGTTTGAATTCACCCACCCTCTAACATAACTGCAAATTGATTTCATCCAATGATCTTTATTCTGGGCTCCAGAGCAAGATTAAACAAGTTCAAGTCCCCAGGATGTCAGCTGAGAGGAACCTCTTCCACTGGGGTGGTTATCTCCCCAATATTCTCTCTTTCCAGCTCTATCTGAAGCATGGTGCATACTGATTTCCCCCTCATCAGGGGGATCATGCTCGTCCATGTACTTGACACTACCAGTGAGGAATTGCCTGGAGTCTAGAGGCAGCTGATTTATTTTCTCTTCTGTTATTGAGGTACAATACAAGGCATTTCCTTCGGCATTTTTCAGCTGTAGAGATGTTATATAAGCACTTGATGAAGGGAACAGATCCAATTAGCTCTTATCTTAGAGAGAAGGAAACTGAGGCCTAAAGAAAGAAGATAATCCATCCAAGATCACCCCACAGAGTGGGTGCAAAGCCAGGTCTGGCCAGCCCCAGCTCAACATCCATACAGTGAGCCATCCTGTGCCAGCACCCATCTGGGAGATCCCCTGGATACCAAATCTCATCAAATAGAAAACAAATCCACCACATCAACATGTGTACTACCATGGGGAGGATGAGGAAGGTGATTCTCACCAAATATCCCATTGCACATCAATTTTTTCACTGGAATGGGTGGTTTAATTTTCTGAGGAGGCAGAATATGGGCAGAAAGCAAGATCTTGGATTAGATCAATTGATCTAATGTGGCATCCCCTGTGCTTCTAACTTTTCCCAAGTCCTACAGTCCTCTTGAGTCTATTTTCCAAATAAGAAGGAAAGTAGAAGAGACAGAAAGACATAAATACTGGATACGAAATTTGAGCTACAGCAGTGCCTGAGGGAGAATTAAAGAAAAAAAAGAAACACAAAACAAAAAGAATCAGAGAACAGTTTATCGGGTTAGGAAGGGACAGAGGTTATGGTTAATAATAAGCCAGTTTGCTGTTCTTCTCCCAGGCTACAAAGCAGTCTCCCGCTCCCCTCCCCCAGCTCCTCCATCGTTCCCATTCTGCCTCCCACCCTCCCTGTCGCTCACTCTTTCTGCTCCATCACTTCGCGTCAGGCTGGGAATTTGATGCAAGGCGTCTGCCTCTTCCTAATGCTTCACACCACTGACCTGGCCACCAGTGTGGGTGCACCTACTCCCCAGGCACACCCGCCCCCCTGCCAGACCCTGTCCTGGAGGATAGCAAGGGGGTGCTTGGAGCACACTAAATCTGCAGAGGAAGAGTCCTCCTTTTGCTGACGATGGAGCAAAGAGAATGGTCTGTCTGAGCACCCAAGGCCACATAGTAACAGCCAGAGCTGAAAGGGGTGCATGGAGCCACCATGCTCGGCCAAACCAGTTTGTCCTGCTCATACAGGTACACCGTTGCTGGTACC